>NW_027285395.1:0-12500 GCF_040894005.1 Engystomops pustulosus | reverse complement strand
CTCCCCCAGCTCCGGGCCCCTCCTAGGTGTTGGGGGTCTCACCTGGTGTCTGCACTCTGACCTCCCCCCAGCTCCGGGCCCCTCCTAGGTGTTGAGGGTCTCACCTGGCCGCTGCACTCTGACCTCCCTCAGCTCCGGGCCCCTCCTAGGTGTTGGGGGTCTTACCTGGCCGCTGCACTCTGATCTCCAGCAGGTTGGAGGTCCTCTCGGCCAGGCGGCTCCAGCTGGAGTTGTAGTCTCTCCTCCATAGGGCGGCCACGCACTGGTACTTCCCGGCCTCTGATTCGCTGGCGCGGCTGACGCTCAGGCGCACGTTGTGGCTGGAATCCGCCTTCTCCACGATGCTGCGACCCCGGAAGCTGCCGGCCCGCTCTCCCCACTGGACCCCACCGGAGCGGCTGAACGTCACCAGGTCATGGGTCTCCCCTCCGCCGGCCGCCTGGAAGCGCCACGTGACAGAGATGCCCACCCAGGGCGGGTAGTGAGGCTTCAGGATACACTGGAGGTCAAAGGAGTCAAAGTAGCTGACACCGGGGGTGCGGGAGATGGCCGTCACTGCAAAACCCGTCTCTGGAGGAGGAAGAGGGCGAAATATCTGCTGAAATACTCTGTGCTGCTGGGCACCCGGCTCATGCCCCTCCACAGGATGGGCGCACCCCAACATCATGACTTACACTCTAGTCACATCCAGAGCTGCAGTGACAATTCTACTATAATAGACGGCCCGGACCTTGCCCCACCCCTTCTTCTGGACCTTGCCCCACCCCTTCTTCTGATGATGACAGATCGGGGGCCCATTTTTCGGGTCTTTGTAACATTCGCAGACCCAGTGGGGCTCAGACAGCAAAGTGAATGCAGCTCTGAGCTCACATCACGTTAGGCCTCTGCGTGTTCATAATTTTCTCAATGCAATGAATTATGGGATCGGAGCTGAGCTGTTGGGGGGTTTGTCCTTAGTTCTGTCTTCACACTTGCCTATAGCTGCTTGTTCAGTGTCTGGGCAGAGTGTGTCACTGCATGACAATAGTGCAGTGCATTATGGGATCTGACACCCTACCGGCCTATCAGAGCAGAGCTGCAGGAGGCGTGGTATAATCCCGCTAAGCTGCTTGTTCAGTGTCTGGGGACGGCATGTTCCTGAGCTATGGGATGACGCTGAGCGGGTGGAGTCCTGAGGATCGGCCTCCAGCAGATGTGTGGATGCAGCTCTGGATGTGAGTGGAGTATATGGAATATGCCTCACCTAGTGCGGTGACATCCACGCTGGTCCTGGCTGAGCGTTCGCCCAGCCTTTGCCAATCTCCGTCATAGCTGGGCAGCCACTCTGTGACGCGGCATTCGTATGATCCGCCATCTTGGCGCTGACTACTCTCCAGCTCCAGGGTGAAGGTGTCGGAGCCGGACCTCACCATGCGCAGACTTCCGGCACTGGCTCGTTCTCGGTACGCCTGGCTGGCCCAGGTCACACCATCCCGATCCTGCTGGATCACCTCTCTCTGGCGGTTCTGTGCATCCTGCAGGTGCCACGAGGCAGATATGCGGCTGTGAGGACCGAACAGCGAGGCCACCAAGCAGGTCAAGAAGATGCGGGAGCCCTCCAGGACAGAACTGGCGTTGGCCACCACAGTCACCGTAACCGAGGTCTCTGCAAAGAGGGAAAACCACATCAACACCGGAGCACAGGACAGCGAGGACCTGCCCCCGGGGAGGATGGAGCATTGGGACAGGAGGAGACTTACTCAGAGGCGAGACCGTGATGGGGATGTTCTTCGGCCTCTTGCTGTCCCGGTCCACCATCTCCCCGGACGCCGACCTCTCCCGTTCCGTCACTCTGCAGTTGTACTTCCCGCTATCTTCTGGCCGGAGTCTAAAGATCTTGAGGGAGAAGATGGAGTCGGAGTCGCGGGCCACCCGCAGCTCCCTGTGGCCCTCTCTCTGGCTGTAGTCTCCTGTCAGAGCGGCCACCCCTCCGGGGCTCAGACTGGCCACCAGCGAACTATTGAAAGCCCAAGACACGGCAAATATCCGATCCCCCACATTCTGGGCCTCGATGATGCACCTGAGCTCGGCACTCTCCCCCGCGCTGTACGTGCGCCGCTCCGTCTCCAAGCGAACATTGAATTCTCTGTCTGGAGGAAAGACACCGATTATGTCCTAATGATCGAGCCAGATCCCCCCCGACCCCAACATCCGTGAGGTTTTACCTGTTGCCTGGACGATGACCTCGGACCCCTCTGATCGCTTGCGTGTCAATGGAAACCAGGACCCATCGGGGTCCTCTATCCACTCGGTCCCTTGGCAGTAGAGCTCGCCCTGGTCTGGGGGCTGCAGGTTGTGCAGGGTCAGGCGGTAGGTGCTGTTCCCCACTTTATCCATCCGGACGTCCCCCACTGAGAAGCGCTGGGCATAGGAGACCCCGGGGCTCAGGGTGAAGTCTCGGCTCAGGGTGAGGACCTCCTCCGTCTGCTCGCCATTCCTCCGGTACCAGGACACGGATAGGTGGGTGTGCTGCAGGGTGCTATGGGAGACATCACACCAGAGCTGCACCGAGCCCCCCTCAACCTTCTGGAGGGTCTGAGCCGCTGACGAGACAAGCAGCGAGTCCGGGATCACTGCGGACAGAAGACACCAGGTTACAGGAGCCACGGCTCAGGAGCCGGGGCCACAAGTAATGACCACAACTAGCCTCATCACCAGGAGCCGGGGCCACAAGTAATGACCACAACTAGCCCCACCACCAGGAGCCGGGCCACAACTAATAACCAGGAGCCGGGAGCCACAACAAGCCCCACCACCAGGAGCCGGGAGTCACAACTAATAACCAGGAGCCGGGAGCCACAACTAGCCCCACCACCAGGAGCCGGGCCACAACTAATAACCAGGAGCCGGGAGCCACAACTAGCCCCACCACCAGGAGCCGGGAGCCACAACTAATAACCAGGAGCCGGGAGCCACAACTAGCCCCACCACCACGAGCCGGTGGCCACAACAAGCCCCACCACCACGAGCCGGTGGCCACAACAAGCCCCACCACCACGAGCCGGTGGCCACAACAAGCCCCACCACCACGAGCCGGTGGCCACAACAAGCCCCACCACCACGAGCCGGGGGCCACAACAAGCCCCACCACCACGAGCCGGGGGCCACAACAAGCCCCACCACCACGAGCCGGGGGCCACAACAAGCCCCACCACCACGAGCCGGGGGCCACAACAAGCCCCACCACCACGAGCCGGGGGCCACAACAAGCCCCACCACCACGAGCCGGGGGCCACAACAAGCCCCACCACCACGAGCCGGGGGCCACAACAAGCCCCACCACCACGAGCCGGGGGCCACAACAAGCCCCACCACCACGAGCCGGGGGCCACAACAAGCCCCACCACCACGAGCCGGGGGCCACAACAAGCCCCACCACCACGAGCCGGGGGCCACAACAAGCCCCACCACCACGAGCCGGGGGCCACAACAAGCCCCACCACCACGAGCCGGGGGCCACAACAAGCCCCACCACCACGAGCCGGGGGCCACAACAAGCCCCACCACCACGAGCCGGGGGCCACAACAAGCCCCACCACCACGAGCCGGGGGCCACAACAAGCCCCACCACCACGAGCCGGGGGCCACAACAAGCCCCACCACCACGAGCCGGGGGCCACAACAAGCCCCACCACCACGAGCCGGGGGCCACAACAAGCCCCACCACCACAAGCCCCACCACCACGAGCCGGGAAGAGAGAGGTAACCCCCCCAATAATATACCCTAAACCCAGCATCAGACATTCTGCAGGAATGAAAGGGTTAAGCCGGTACTGATGTCCGGGGGAGGATAAGAAGATGTAATCCATCCTCATCTAATAAAGCTGGGGGGGGGGATTAACCCATCGCTGCCACATCACACAGCAACCTCCGCTCCTGACATAAAGCAGAGCACTGCCGCAAAGATCAGGTACCAGCAGGGAGAGGGCACAGGAGGGGGAGGAGGTCTGGTGCCAGGCAGAGGGCACAGGAGGAGGAGGGGGAGGGCTGGTGCCAGGGAGAGGGCACAGGAGGAGGAGGGGGAGGGCTGGTGCCAGGGAGAGGGCACAGGAGGGGGAGGGCTGGTGCCAGGGAGAGGGCACAGGAGGAGAAGGGCTGGTGCCAGGGAGAGGGCACAGGAGGAGGAGGAGGAGGTCTGGTGCCAGGAGGAGGAGGGCTGGTGCCAGGGAGAGGGCACAGGAGGGGAAGGGCTGGTGCCAGGGAGAGGGCACAGGAGGGGGAGGGCTGGTGCCACGGAGAGGGCACAGGAGGAGAAGGGCTGGTGCCAGGGAGAGGGCACAGGAGGAGGAGGAGGAGGGCTGGTGCCAGGGAGAGGGCACAGGAGGAGGAGGAGGAGGGCTGGTGCCAGGGAGAGGGCACAGGAGGAGGAGGAGGGGGGCTGGTGCCAGGGAGAGGGCACAGGAGGAGGAGGAGGGGGGCTGGTGCCAGGGAGAGGGCACAGGAGGAGGAGGAGGGGGGCTGGTGCCAGGGAGAGGGCACAGGAGGAGGAGGAGGGCTGGTGCCAGGGAGAGGGCACAGGAGGAGGAGGAGGGCTGGTGCCAGGGAGAGGGCACAGGAGGAGGAGGGGGGCTGGTGCCAGGGAGAGGGCACAGGAGGAGGAGGAGGGCTGGTGCCAGGGAGAGGGCACAGGAGGGGGAGGAGGGCTGGTGCCAGGGAGAGGGCACAGGAGGGGGAGGAGGGCTGGTGCCAGGGAGAGGGCACAGGAGGGGGAGGAGGGCTGGTGCCAGGGAGAGGGCACAGGAGGAGGAGGAGGGCTGGTGCAAGGGAGAGGGCACAGGAGGAGGAGGAGGGCTGGTGCCAGGGAGAGGGCACAGGAGGGGGAGGGCTGGTGCCAGGGAGAGGGCACAGGAGGGGGAGGAGGGCTGGTGCCAGGAGGAGGGCACAGGAGGGGGAGGAGGGCTGGTGCAAGGAGGAGGGCACAGGAGGGGGAGGAGGGCTGGTGCCAGGGAGAGGGCACAGGAGGGGGAGGAGGGCTGGTGCCAGGAGGAGGGCACAGGAGGAGGAGGGCTGGTGCCAGGGAGAGGGCACAGGAGGGGGAGGAGGAGGGCTGGTGCCAGGGAGAGGGCACAGGAGGAGGAGGAGGAGGAGGAGGGCTGGTGCCAGGAGGAGGGCACAGGAGGAGGAGGAGAAGGAGGAGGGCTGGTGCCAGGGGGAGGGCACAGGAGGAGGAGAGGAGGAGGAGGGCTGGTGCCAGGGGGAGGGCACAGGAGGAGGAGGAGGAGGAGGGCTGGTGCCAGGGAGAGGGCACAGGAGGAGGAGGAGGGCTGGTGCCAGGGAGAGGGCACAGGAGGAGGAGGAGGAGGAGGGCTGGTGCCAGGGAGAGGGCACAGGAGGGGGAGGTCTGGTGCCAGGGAGAGGGCACAGGAGGGGGAGGAGGGCTGGTGCCAGGAGGAGGGCACAGGAGGGGGAGAAGGGCTGGTGCCAGGAGGAGGGCACAGGAGGGGGAGGAGGAGGGCTGGTGCCAGGGGGTTGGAGGGAGGGCTGGTGCCAGGGAGAGGGCACAGGAGGGGGAGGGCTGGTGCCAGGGAGAGGGCACAGGAGGGGGAGGAGGGCTGGTGCCAGGAGGAGGGCACAGGAGGGGGAGGAGGGCTGGTGCCAGGGAGAGGGCACAGGAGGAGGAGGAGGAGGAGGGCTGGTGCCAGGGAGAGGGCACAGGAGGAGGAGGAGGAGGGCTGGTGCCAGGGAGAGGGCACAGGAGGGGGAGGGCTGGTGCCAGGGAGAGGGCACAGGAGGGGGAGGAGGGCTGGTGCCAGGAGGAGGGCACAGGAGGGGGAGAAGGGCTGGTGCCAGGAGGAGGGCACAGGAGGGGGAGGAGGAGGGCTGGTGCCAGGGGGAGGAGGGAGGGCTGGTGCCAGGGAGAGGGCACAGGAGGGGGAGGGCTGGTGCCAGGGAGAGGGCACAGGAGAGGGAGGAGGGCTGGTGCCAGGAGGAGGGCACAGGAGAGGGAGGAGGGCTGGTGCCAGGAGGAGGGCACAGGAGGGGGAGGAGGGCTGGTGCCAGGGAGAGGGCACAGGAGGAGGAAGAGGAGGGCTGGTGCCAGGGAGAGGGCACAGGAGGAGGAGGAGGAGGGCTGGTGCCAGGGAGAGGGCACAGGAGGGGGAGGGCTGGTGCCAGGGAGAGGGCACAGGAGGGGGAGGAGGGCTGGTGCCAGGGAGAGGGCACAGGAGGGGGAGGAGGGCTGGTGCCAGGGAGAGGGCACAGGAGGGGGAGGAGGGCTGGTGCCAGGGAGAGGGCACAGGAGGGGGAGGAGGGCTGGTGCCAGGGAGATGGCACAGGAGGGGGAGGAGGGCTGGTGCCAGGAGGAGGGCACAGGAGGGGGAGGAGGAGGGCTGGTGCCAGGAGGAGGGCACAGGAGGGGGAGGAGGAGGGCTGGTGCCAGGAGGAGGGCACAGGAGGGGGAGGAGGAGGGCTGGTGCCAGGAGGAGGGCACAGGAGGGGGAGGAGGGCTGGTGCCAGGGAGAGGGCACAGGAGGGGGAGGAGGGCTGGTGCCAGGGAGAGGAGGGCTGGTGCCAGGGAGAGGAGGGCTGGTGCCAGGGAGAGGAGGGCTGGTGCCAGGGAGAGGAGGGCTGGTGCCAGGGAGAGGAGGGCTGGTGCCAGGGAGAGGGCACAGGAGGGGGAGGAGGGCTGGTGCCAGGAGGAGGGCACAGGAGGAGGAGGGCTGGTGCCAGGGAGAGGGCACAGGAGGAGGAGGAGGAGGAGGAGGAGGAGGAGGAGGAGGAGGAGGAGGAGGAGGAGGAGGGCTGGTGCCAGGGGGAGGGCACAGGAGGAGGAGGAGGAGGAGGGCTGGTGCCAGGGGGAGGGCACAGGAGGAGGAGGAGGGCTGGTGCCAGGGAGAGGGCACAGGAGGAGCAGGAGGGCTGGTGCCAGGGAGAGGGCACAGGAGGAGGAGGAGGAGGAGGAGGGCTGGTGCCAGGAGGAGGGCACAGGAGGAGGAGGAGGGCTGGTGCCAGGAGGAGGGCACAGGAGGGGGAGGGCTGGTGCCAGGAGGAGGGCACAGGAGGAGGAGGGCTGGTGCCAGGAGGAGGGCACAGGAGGAGGAGGGGGGCTGGTGCCAGGAGGAGGGCACAGGAGGAGGAGGAGGGCTGGTGCCAGGAGGAGGAGGAGGGCTGGTGTCAGGGAGAGGGCACAGGAGGAGGAGGAGGGCTGGTGCCAGGGAGAGGGCACAGGAGGAGGAGGGAGAGGGCACAGGAGGAGGAGGAGGAGGGCTGGTGCCAGGGAGAGGGCACAGGAGGAGGAGGGCTGGTGCCAGGGAGAGGGCACAGGAGGAGGAGGTCTGGTGCCAGGGAGAGGGCACAGGAGGAGGAGAGGGAGGAGGTCTGGTGCCAGGGAAGGGCACAGGAGGAGGAGAGGGAGGAGGTCTGGTGCCAGGGAGAGGGCACAGGAGGGGGAGAGGGAGGAGGTCTGGTGCCAGGGAGAGGGCACAGGAGGGGGAGGAGGTCTGGTGCCAGGGAGAGGGCACAGGAGGGGGAGGAGGTCTGGTGCCAGAGAGAGGGCACAGGAGGAGGAGGAGGTCTGGTGCCAGGGAGAGGGCACAGGAGGAGGAGGGAGGTCTGGTGCCAGGGAGAGGGCACAGGAGGGGGAGGAGGTCTGGTGCCAGGGAGAGGGCACAGGAGGGGAGGAGGGCTGGTGCCAGGGAGAGGGCACAGGAGGAGGAGGAGGTCTGGTGCCAGGGAGAGGGCACAGGAGGAGGAGGAGGTCTGGTGCCAGGGAGAGGGCACAGGAGGAGGAGGAGGTCTGGTGCCAGGGAGAGGGCACAGGAGGAGGAGGAGGTCTGGTGCCAGGGAGAGGGCACAGGAGGAGGAGGAGGAGGTCTGGTGCCAGGAGGAGGAGGGCTGGTGCCAGGGAGAGGGCACAGGAGGGGAAGGGCTGGTACCAGGGAGAGGGCATAGGAGGGGGAGGGCTGGTGCCACGGAGAGGGCACAGGAGGAGAAGGGCTGGTGCCAGGGAGAGGGCACAGGAGGAGGAGGGCTGGTGCCAGGGAGAGGGCACAGGAGGAGGAGGGCTGGTGCCAGGAAGAGGGCACAGGAGGAGGAGGGCTGGTGCCAGGAAGAGGGCACAGGAGGAGGAGGGCTTGCGCCAGGAAGAGGGCACAGGAGGAGGAGGAGGAGGGCTGGTGCCAGGGAGAGGGCACAGGAGGGGGAGGGCTTGCGCCAGGAGGAGGAGGGCTGGTGCCAGGGAGAGGGCACAGGAGGCGGGGGGAGGGCTTGCGCCAGGAGGAGGAGGGCTGGTGCCAGGGAGAGGGCACAGGAGGAGGAGGGGGGCTGGTGCCAGGGAGAGGGCACAGGAGGAGGAGGAGGGCTGGTGCCAGGGAGAGGGCACAGGAGGAGGAGGAGGGCTGGTGCCAGGGAGAGGGCACAGGAGGAGGAGGAGGGCTGGTGCCAGGGAGAGGGCACAGGAGGAGGAGGAGGGCTGGTGCCAGGGAGAGGGCACAGGAGGAGGAGGAGGGCTGGTGCCAGGGAGAGGGCACAGGAGGAGGAGGAGGGCTGGTGCCAGGGAGAGGGCACAGGAGGAGGAGGAGGGCTGGTGCCAGGGAGAGGGCACAGGAGGAGGAGGAGGGCTGGTGCCAGGGAGAGGGCACAGGAGGAGGAGGAGGGCTGGTGCCAGGGAGAGGGCACAGGAGGAGGAGGAGGAGGGGGGCTGGTGCCAGGGAGAGGGCACAGGAGGAGGAGGAGGGCTGGTGCCAGGGAGAGGGCACAGGAGGAGGAGGAGGGCTGGTGCCAGGGAGAGGGCACAGGAGGAGGAGGAGGGCTGGTGCCAGGGGGAGGGCACAGGAGGAGGAGGAGGAGGAGGAGGGCTGGTGCCAGGGAGAGGGCACAGGAGGAGGAGGAGGAGGAGGAGGAGGAGGGCTGGTGCCAGGGAGAGGGCACAGGAGGAGGAGGAGGGGGGGCTGGTGCCAGGGAGAGGGCACAGGAGGAGGAGGAGGGGGGGCTGGTGCCAGGGAGAGGGCACAGGAGGGGGAGGAGGGCTGGTGCCAGGGAGAGGGCACAGGAGGGGGAGGGCTGGTGCCAGGGAGAGGGCACAGGAGGAGGAGGAGGAGGAGGAGGAGGAGGGCTGGTGCCAGGGAGAGGGCACAGGAGGAGGAGGGCTGGTGCCAGGGAGAGGGCACAGGAGGGGGAGGGCTGGTGCCAGGGAGAGGGCACAGGAGGGGGGGGGGGGGCTGGTGCCAGGGAGAGGGCACAGGAGGAGGAGGAGGAGGGCTTGTGCCAGGGAGAGGGCACAGGAGGAGGAGGGCTTGTGCCAGGGAGAGGGCACAGGAGGAGGAGGAGGGGGGGCTGGTGCCAGGGAGAGGGCACAGGAGGAGGAGGAGGAGGGCTGGTGCCAGGGAGAGGGCACAGGAGGAGGAGGAGGGGGGGCTGGTGCCAGGGAGAGGGCACAGGAGGAGGAGGAGGAGGGCTGGTGCCAGGGAGAGGGCACAGGAGGGGGAGGGCTGGTGCCAGGGAGAGGGCACAGGAGGAGGAGGAGGAGGGCTGGTGCCAGGGAGAGGGCACAGGAGGGGGAGGGCTGGTGCCAGGGAGAGGGCACAGGAGGAGGAGGAGGGCTGGTGCCAGGGAGAGGGCACAGGAGGGGGAGGAGGAGGGCTGGTGCCAGGGAGAGGGCACAGGAGGGGGAGGAGGAGGGCTGGTGCCAGGGAGAGGGCACAGGAGGAGGAGGGCTGGTGCCAGGGAGAGGGCACAGGAGGGGGAGGGCTGGTGCCAGGGAGAGGGCACAGGAGGGGGGGGAGGGGGGGCTGGTGCCAGGGAGAGGGCACAGGAGGAGGAGGAGGAGGGCTTGTGCCAGGGAGAGGGCACAGGAGGAGGAGGGCTTGTGCCAGGGAGAGGGCACAGGGAGGAGGAGGAGGGGGGGCTGGTGCCAGGGAGAGGGCACAGGAGGAGGAGGAGGAGGGCTGGTGCCAGGGAGAGGGCACAGGAGGAGGAGGAGGGGGGGCTGGTGCCAGGGAGAGGGCACAGGAGGAGGAGGAGGAGGGCTGGTGCCAGGGAGAGGGCACAGGAGGGGGAGGGCTGGTGCCAGGGAGAGGGCACAGGAGGAGGAGGAGGAGGGCTGGTGCCAGGGAGAGGGCACAGGAGGGGGAGGGCTGGTGCCAGGGAGAGGGCACAGGAGGAGGAGGAGGAGGGCTGGTGCCAGGGAGAGGGCACAGGAGGAGGAGGAGGAGGGCTGGTGCCAGGGAGAGGGCACAGGAGGGGGAGGAGGAGGGCTGGTGCCAGGGAGAGGGCACAGGAGGGGGAGGAGGAGGGCTGGTGCCAGGGAGAGGGCACAGGAGGAGGAGGAGGAGGGCTGGTGCCAGGGAGAGGGCACAGGAGGAGAGGAGGGCTGGTGCCAGGGAGAGGGCACAGGAGGAGGAGGAGGAGGAGGGCTGGTGCCAGGGAGAGGGCACAGGAGGGGGGAGGAGGAGGGCTGGTGCCAGGGAGAGGGCACAGGAGGAGGAGGAGGAGGAGGGCTGGTGCCAGGGAGAGGGCACAGGAGGGGGAGGGCTGGTGCCAGGGAGAGGGCACAGGAGGGGGAGGGCTGGTGCCAGGGAGAGGGCACAGGAGGAGGAGGAGGAGGGCTGGTGCCAGGGAGAGGGCACAGGAGGGGGAGGGCTGGTGCCAGGGAGAGGGCACAGGAGGAGGAGGAGGAGGGCTGGTGCCAGGGAGAGGGCACAGGAGGAGGAGGAGGGCTGGTGCCAGGGAGAGGGCACAGGAGGAGGAGGAGGAGGGCTGGTGCCAGGGAGAGGGCACAGGAGGGGGAGGAGGAGGGCTGGTGCCAGGGAGAGGGCACAGGAGGGGGAGGAGGAGGGCTGGTGCCAGGGAGAGGGCACAGGAGGAGGAGGAGGAGGGCTGGTGCCAGGGAGAGGGCACAGGAGGAGGAGGAGGAGGGCTGGTGCCAGGGAGAGGGCACAGGAGGAGGAGGAGGAGGGCTGGTGCCAGGGAGAGGGCACAGGAGGAGGAGGAGGAGGGCTGGTGCCAGGGAGAGGGCACAGGAGGGGGAGGAGGAGGGCTGATGCCAGGGAGAGGGCACAGGAGGAGGAGGAGGAGGGCTGGTGCCAGGGAGAGGGCACAGGAGGAGGAGGAGGAGGGCTGGTGCCAGGGAGAGGGCACAGGAGGGGGAGGAGGAGGGCTGATGCCAGGGAGAGGGCACAGGAGGAGGAGGGGGGCTGGTGCCAGGGAGAGGGCACAGGAGGAGGAGGAGGAGGGGGGCTGGTGCCAGGGAGAGGGCACAGGAGGAGGAGGAGGGCTGGTGCCAGGGAGAGGGCACAGGAGGAGGAGGAGGAGGGCTGGTGCCAGGGAGAGGGCACAGGAGGGGGAGGAGGAGGGCTGGTGCCAGGGAGAGGGCACAGGAGGGGGAGGGCTGGTGCCAGGGAGAGGAGGGGGGGCTGGGCACTGGGCGCTGCCACCCTTCGCTCTCACATTCCCCCGAGTTTCCTTCTCTTAGCTGCGGTTTTGTGTAAAGTCTTCCAGAAAATGTCTCATTAACTATTTATGTGCCAGCTGGGACGGTGCAGAGCGGGGGAGGGGCGGTAATGGGGCCACATGTGGGAGGGGCCTCGTCTCCCCCCACTAATGGATCCTAAGCCCCATCTGCGGCCGCGCTCCACCTCTTATCTTTAGTTAAGAACAAAAGTGTTTGTGAGGAGGAAACCGCAATCTATAGCGAGAAACCCGGACTGCAGCCGGATCTCAGAACCAGCGCTCAGAATCCTACACAGCACAACATAGCAGGCCCGCGGGGGAGGAGCAGAGGACAGGGGGAGGAGCACCATAGAGAGCGGGGGAGGGAGGGGCACCATAGAGAGCGGGGGGGGGGGGCACCATAGAGAGCGGGGGGGGGGGAGGGGCACCATAGAGAGCGGGGGGGGGGGGAGGCGCACCATAGAGAGCGGGGGGGGGGAGGGGCCCCATAGAGAGGGCGGGGGAGGGGAGGGGCACCATAGAGAGCGGGGGGGGGGGGACCATAGAGAGCGGGGGGGGGGACCATAGAGAGCGGGGGGGGAGGCGCACCATAGAGAGCGGGGGGGGGGGGAGGGGCCCCATAGAGAGGGCGGGGGAGGGGGAGGGGCCCCATAGAGAGGGCGGGGGAGGGGAGGGGCCCCATAGAGAGGGCGGGGGAGGAGGGGCACCATAGAGAGGGCGGGGGAGGGGAGGGGCACCATAGAGAGGGCGGGGGAGGGGCACCATAGAGAGCGGGGGAGGGGCACCATAGAGAGCGGGGGGGGACCACAGAGAGCGGGGGGGGGAGGGGCACCATAGAGAGCGGGGGGGGGAGTTGCACCATAGAGAGCGGGGGGGGGGAGTTGCACCATAGAGAGCGGGGGGGGGAGGGGCACCATAGAGAGAAGGGGGAGGGGCAAAGCACACGGAGTAGACTGAATGGCCGAGACACATGGGCTGCAGCACCCGCTACTTACCTCTCAGGTTGACTTTGGCGCTGTAGCTGCCGTAGAAGGTGGGGTCGGTGTTGGGGGTGTGACATTCGTATTCTCCGC
>NW_027285394.1:0-55896 GCF_040894005.1 Engystomops pustulosus | reverse complement strand
ATCTATAACAGAGAGAGGAGAGGAGACAGCGAAGAAGAGAACCTGATCTATAACAGAGAGAGGAGAGGAGACAGCGAAGAAGAGAACCTGATCTATAACAGAGAGAGGAGAGGAGACAGCGAAGAAGAGAACCTGATCTATAACAGAGAGAGGAGAGGAGACAGCGAAGAAGAGAACCTGATCTATAACAGAGAGAGGAGAGGAGACAGCGAAGAAGAGAACCTGATCTATAACAGAGAGAGGAGAGGAGACAGCGAAGAAGAGAACCTGATCTATAACAGAGAGAGGAGAGGAGACAGCGAAGAAGAGAACCTGATCTATAACAGAGAGAGAGAGGAGACAGCGAAGAAGAGAACCTGATCTATAACAGAGAGAGGAGAGGAGACAGCGAAGAAGAGAACCTGATCTATAACAGAGAGAGGAGAGGAGACAGCGAAGAAGAGAACCTGATCTATAACAGAGAGAGGAGAGGAGACAGCGAAGAAGAGAACCTGATCTATAACAGAGAGAAGGAGAGGAGACAGCGAAGAAGAGAACCTGATCTATAACAGAGAGAGAGAGACAGCGAAGAAGAGAACCTGATCTATAACAGAGAGAGGAGAGGAGACAGCGAAGAAGAGAACCTGATCTATAACAGAGAGAGGAGAGGAGACAGCGAAGAAGAGAACCTGATCTATAACAGAGAGAGGAGAGGAGACAGCGAAGAAGAGAACCTGATCTATAACAGAGAGAGGAGAGGAGACAGCGAAGAAGAGAACCTGATCTATAACAGAGAGAGGAGAGGAGACAGCGAAGAAGAGAACCTGATCTATAACAGAGAGAGGAGAGGAGACAGCGAAGAAGAGAACCTGATCTATAACAGAGAGAGGGAGAGGAGACAGCGAAGAAGAGAACCTGATCTATAACAGAGAGAGGAGAGGAGACAGCGAAGAAGAGAACCTGATCTATAACAGAGAGAGGAGAGGAGACAGCGAAGAAGAGAACCTGATCTATAACAGAGAGAGGAGAGGAGACAGCGAAGAAGAGAACCTGATCTATAACAGAGAGAGGAGAGGAGACAGCGAAGAAGAGAACCTGATCTATAACAGAGAGAGGAGAGGAGACAGCGAAGAAGAGAACCTGATCTATAACAGAGAGAGGAGAGGAGACAGCGAAGAAGAGAACCTGATCTATAACAGAGAGAGGAGAGGAGACAGCGAAGAAGAGAACCTGATCTATAACAGAGAGAGGAGAGGAGACAGCGAAGAAGAGAACCTGATCTATAACAGAGAGAGGAGAGGAGACAGCGAAGAAGAGAACCTGATCTATAACAGAGAGAGGAGGAGACAGCGAAGAAGAGAACCTGATCTATAACAGAGAGAGGAGAGGAGACAGCGAAGAAGAGAACCTGATCTATAACAGAGAGAGGAGAGGAGACAGCGAAGAAGAGAACCTGATCTATAACAGAGAGAGGAGAGGAGACAGCGAAGAAGAGAACCTGATCTATAACAGAGAGAGGAGAGGAGACAGCGAAGAAGAGAACCTGATCTATAACAGAGAGAGGAGAGGAGACAGCGAAGAAGAGAACCTGATCTATAACAGAGAGAGGAGAGGAGACAGCGAAGAAGAGAACCTGATCTATAACAGAGAGAGGAGAGGAGGAGACAGCGAAGAAGAGAACCTGATCTATAACAGAGAGAGGAGAGGAGACAGCGAAGAAGAGAACCTGATCTATAACAGAGAGAGGAGAGGAGACAGCGAAGAAGAGAACCTGATCTATAACAGAGAGAGGAGAGGAGACAGCGAAGAAGAGAACCTGATCTATAACAGAGAGAGGGAGGAGACAGCGAAGAAGAGAACCTGATCTATAACAGAGAGAGGAGAGGAGACAGCGAAGAAGAGAACCTGATCTATAACAGAGAGAGGAGAGGAGACAGCGAAGAAGAGAACCTGATCTATAACAGAGAGAGGAGAGGAGACAGCGAAGAAGAGAACCTGATCTATAACAGAGAAGAGGAGAGGAGACAGCGAAGAAGAGAACCTGATCTATAACAGAGAGAGGAGAGGAGACAGCGAAGAAGAGAACCTGATCTATAACAGAGAGAGGAGAGGAGACAGCGAAGAAGAGAACCTGATCTATAACAGAGAGAGGAGAGGAGACAGCGAAGAAGAGAACCTGATCTATAACAGAGAGAGGAGAGGAGACAGCGAAGAAGAGAACCTGATCTATAACAGAGAGAGGAGAGGAGACAGCGAAGAAGAGAACCTGATCTATAACAGAGAGAGGAGAGGAGACAGCGAAGAAGAGAACCTGATCTATAACAGAGAGAGGAGAGGAGACAGCGAAGAAGAGAACCTGATCTATAACAGAGAGAGGAGAGGAGACAGCGAAGAAGAGAACCTGATCTATAACAGAGAGAGGAGAGGAGACAGCGAAGAAGAGAACCTGATCTATAACAGAGAGAGGAGAGAGACAGCGAAGAAGAGAACCTGATCTATAACAGAGAGAGGAGAGGAGACAGCGAAGAAGAGAACCTGATCTATAACAGAGAGAGGAGAGGAGACAGCGAAGAAGAGAACCTGATCTATAACGAGAGAAGAGGAGACAGCGAAGAAGAGAACCTGATCTATAACAGAGAGAGAGGAGAGGAGACAGCGAAGAAGAGAACCTGATCTATAACAGAGAGAGGAGAGGAGACAGCGAAGAAGAGAACCTGATCTATAACAGAGAGAGGAGAGGAGACAGCGAAGAAGAGAACCTGATCTATAACAGAGAGAGGAGAGGAGACAGCGAAGAAGAGAACCTGATCTATAACAGAGAGAGGAGAGGAGACAGCGAAGAAGAGAACCTGATCTATAACAGAGAGAGGAGAGGAGACAGCGAAGAAGAGAACCTGATCTATAACAGAGAGAGGAGAGGAGACAGCGAAGAAGAGAACCTGATCTATAACAGAGAGAGGAGAGGAGACAGCGAAGAAGAGAACCTGATCTATAACAGAGAGAGGAGAGGAGACAGCGAAGAAGAGAACCTGATCTATAACAGAGAGAGGAGAGGAGAGGAGACAGCGAAGAAGAGAACCTGATCTATAACAGAGAGAGGAGAGGAGACAGCGAAGAAGAGAACCTGATCTATAACAGAGAGAGGAGAGGAGACAGCGAAGAAGAGAACCTGATCTATAACAGAGAGAGGAGAGGAGACAGCGAAGAAGAGAACCTGATCTATAACAGAGAGAGGAGAGGAGACAGCGAAGAAGAGAACCTGATCTATAACAGAGAGAGGAGAGGAGACAGCGAAGAAGAGAACCTGATCTATAACAGAGAGAGGAGAGGAGACAGCGAAGAAGAGAACCTGATCTATAACAGAGAGAGGAGAGGAGACAGCGAAGAAGAGAACCTGATCTATAACAGAGAGAAGAGAAGAAAGAGCGAAGAAGAGAACCTGATCTATAACAGAGAGAGGAGAGGAGACAGCGAAGAAGAGAACCTGATCTATAACAGAGAGAGGAGAGGAGACAGCGAAGAAGAGAACCTGATCTATAACAGAGAGAGGAGAGGAGACAGCGAAGAAGAGAACCTGATCTATAACAGAGAGAGGAGAGGAGACAGCGAAGAAGAGAACCTGATCTATAACAGAGAGAGGAGAGGAGACAGCGAAGAAGAGAACCTGATCTATAACAGAGAGAGGAGAGGAGACAGCGAAGAAGAGAACCTGATCTATAACAGAGAGAGAGGAGAGGAGACAGCGAAGAAGAGAACCTGATCTATAACAGAGAGAGGAGACAGCGAAGAAGAGAACCTGATCTATAACAGAGAGAGGAGAGGAGACAGCGAAGAAGAGAACCTGATCTATAACAGAGAGAAGAGAGGAGACAGCGAAGAAGAGAACCTGATCTATAACAGAGAGAGGAGACAGCGAAGAAGAGAACCTGATCTATAACAGAGAGAGGAGAGGAGACAGCGAAGAAGAGAACCTGATCTATAACAGAGAGAGGAGAGGAGACAGCGAAGAAGAGAACCTGATCTATAACAGAGAGAGGAGAGGAGACAGCGAAGAAGAGAACCTGATCTATAACAGAGAGAGGAGAGGAGACAGCGAAGAAGAGAACCTGATCTATAACAGAGAGAGAGGAGAGGAGAGAGCGAAGAAGAGAACCTGATCTATAACAGAGAGAGGAGAGGAGACAGCGAAGAAGAGAACCTGATCTATAACAGAGAGAGGAGAGGAGAGGAGACAGCGAAGAAGAGAACCTGATCTATAACAGAGAGAGGAGAGGAGACAGCGAAGAAGAGAACCTGATCTATAACAGAGAGAGGAGAGGAGACAGCGAAGAAGAGAACCTGATCTATAACAGAGAGAAGAGAGGAGACAGCGAAGAAGAGAACCTGATCTATAACAGAGAGAGAGGAGAGGAGACAGCGAAGAAGAGAACCTGGTCTAGAACAGAGAGAGGAGAGGAGACAGCGAAGAAGAGAACCTGATCTATAACAGAGAGAGGAGAGGAGAGGAGACAGCGAAGAAGAGAACCTGATCTATAACAGAGAGAGGAGACAGCGAAGAAGAGAACCTGATCTATAACAGAGAGAGGAGAGGAGACAGCGAAGAAGAGAACCTGATCTATAACAGAGAGAGAGGAGACAGCGAAGAAGAGAACCTGATCTATAACAGAGAGAGGAGAGGAGAGAGCGAAGAAGAGAACCTGATCTATAACAGAGAGAGAGGAGAGGAGAGAGCGAAGAAGAGAACCTGATCTATAACAGAGAGAGAGGAGAGGAGACAGCGAAGAAGAGAACCTGATCTATAACAGAGAGAGGAGAGGAGACAGCGAAGAAGAGAACCTGATCTATAACAGAGAGAGGAGAGGAGACAGCGAAGAAGAGAACCTGATCTATAACAGAGAGAGGAGAGGAGAGAGCGAAGAAGAGAACCTGATCTATAACAGAGAGAGGAGAGGAGACAGCGAAGAAGAGAACCTGATCTATAACAGAGAGAGGAGAGGAGACAGCGAAGAAGAGAACCTGGTCTATAACAGAGAGAGGAGACAGCGAAGAAGAGAACCTGATCTATAACAGAGAGAAGAGAGGAGAGAGCGAAGAAGAGAACCTGATCTATAACAGAGAGAGAGGAGAGGAGACAGCGAAGAAGAGAACCTGGTCTAGAACAGAGAGAGGAGAGGAGACAGCGAAGAAGAGAACCTGATCTATAACAGAGAGAGGAGAGGAGACAGCGAAGAAGAGAACCTGATCTATAACAGAGAGAGGAGAGGAGACAGCGAAGAAGAGAACCTGATCTATAACAGAGAGAGGAGAGGAGACAGCGAAGAAGAGAACCTGATCTATAACAGAGAGAGGAGAGGAGACAGCGAAGAAGAGAACCTGATCTATAACAGAGAGAGGAGAGGAGACAGCGAAGAAGAGAACCTGATCTATAACAGAGAGAGGAGAGGAGACAGCGAAGAAGAGAACCTGATCTATAACAGAGAGAGGAGAGGAGAGGAGACAGCGAAGAAGAGAACCTGATCTATAACAGAGAGAGGAGAGGAGACAGCGAAGAAGAGAACCTGATCTATAACAGAGAGAGGAGAGGAGACAGCGAAGAAGAGAACCTGATCTATAACAGAGAGAGGAGACAGCGAAGAATAGAACCTGATCTATAACAGAGAGAGGAGAGGAGAGGAGACAGCGAAGAAGAGAACCTGATCTATAACAGAGAGAGGAGAGGAGACAGCGAAGAAGAGAACCTGATCTATAACAGAGAGAGGAGAGGAGACAGCGAAGAAGAGAACCTGATCTATAACAGAGAGAGGAGAGGAGACAGCGAAGAAGAGAACCTGATCTATAACAGAGAGAGGAGAGGAGACAGCGAAGAAGAGAACCTGATCTATAACAGAGAGAGGAGAGGAGACCGCGAAGAAGAGAATCTGATCTATAACAGAGAGAGGAGACAGCGAAGAAGAGAACCTGATCTATAACAGAGAGAGGAGAGGAGACAGCGAAGAAGAGAACCTGATCTATAACAGAGAGAGAGGAGAGGAGACAGCGAAGAAGAGAACCTGATCTATAACAGAGAGAGGAGAGGAGAGAGCGAAGAAGAGAACCTGATCTATAACAGAGAGAGGAGAGGAGACAGCGAAGAAGAGAACCTGATCTATAACAGAGAGAGGAGACAGCGAAGAAGAGAACCTGATCTATAACAGAGAGAGGAGAGGAGACAGCGAAGAAGAGAACCTGATCTATAACAGAGAGAGGAGAGGAGACAGCGAAGAAGAGAACCTGATCTATAACAGAGAGAGGAGAGGAGACAGCGAAGAAGAGAACCTGATCTATAACAGAGAGAGGAGAGGAGACAGCGAAGAAGAGAACCTGATCTATAACAGAGAGAGGAGAGGAGACAGCGAAGAAGAGAACCTGATCTATAACAGAGAGAGGAGAGGAGACAGCGAAGAAGAGAACTGATCTATAACAGAGAGAGGAGAGGAGACAGCGAAGAAGAGAACCTGATCTATAACAGAGAGAGGAGAGGAGACAGCGAAGAAGAGAACCTGATCTATAACAGAGAGAGGAGAGGAGACAGCGAAGAAGAGAACCTGATCTATAACAGAGAGAGGAGACAGCGAAGAAGAGAACCTGATCTATAACAGAGAGAGGAGAGGAGACAGCGAAGAAGAGAACCTGATCTATAACAGAGAGAGGAGAGGAGACAGCGAAGAAGAGAACCTGATCTATAACAGAGAGAGGAGAGGAGACAGCGAAGAAGAGAACGTGATCTATAACAGAGAGAGGAGAGGAGACAGTGAAGAAGAGAACCTGATCTATAACAGAGAGAGGAGAGGAGACAGCGAAGAAGAGAACCTGATCTATAACAGAGAGAGGAGAGGAGACAGCGAAGAAGAGAACCTGATCTATAACAGAGAGAGGAGAGGAGACAGCGAAGAAGAGAACCTGATCTATAACAGAGAGAGGAGAGGAGACAGCGAAGAAGAGAACCTGATCTATAACAGAGAGAGGAGAGGAGACAGCGAAGAAGAGAATCTGATCTATAACAGAGAGAGGAGAGGAGACAGCGAAGAAGAGAACCTGATCTATAACAGAGAGAGGAGAGGAGACAGCGAAGAAGAGAACCTGATCTATAACAGAGAGAGGAGAGGAGACAGCGAAGAAGAGAACCTGATCTATAACAGAGAGAGGAGAGGAGACAGCGAAGAAGAGAACCTGATCTATAACAGAGAGAGGAGAGGAGACAGCGAAGAAGAGAACCTGATCTATAACAGAGAGAGGAGAGGAGACAGCGAAGAAGAGAACCTGATCTATAACAGAGAGAGGAGAGGAGACAGCGAAGAAGAGAACCTGATCTATAACAGAGAGAGGAGAGGAGAGGAGACAGCGAAGAAGAGAACCTGATCTATAACAGAGAGAGGAGAGGAGACAGCGAAGAAGAGAACCTGATCTATAACAGAGAGAGGAGAGGAGACAGCGAAGAAGAGAATCTGATCTATAACAGAGAGAGGAGAGGAGACAGCGAAGAAGAGAACCTGATCTATAACAGAGAGAGGAGACAGCGAAGAAGAGAACCTGATCTATAACAGAGAGAGGAGAGGAGACAGCGAAGAAGAGAACCTGATCTATAACAGAGAGAGGAGAGGAGACAGCGAAGAAGAGAACCTGATCTATAACAGAGAGAGGAGAGGAGACAGCGAAGAAGAGGAACCTGATCTATAACAGAGAGAGAGGAGACAGCGAAGAAGAGAACCTGATCTATAACAGAGAGAGGAGAGGAGACAGCGAAGAAGAGAACCTGATCTATAACAGAGAGAGGAGAGGAGACAGCGAAGAAGAGAACCTGATCTATAACAGAGAGAGGAGAGGAGACAGCGAAGAAGAGAACCTGATCTATAACAGAGAGAGAGGAGAGGAGACAGCGAAGAAGAGAACCTGATCTATAACAGAGAGAGGAGAGGAGACAGCGAAGAAGAGAACCTGATCTATAACAGAGAGAGGAGAGGAGACAGCGAAGAAGAGAACCTGATCTATAACAGAGAGAGGAGAGGAGACAGCGAAGAAGAGAACCTGATCTATAACAGAGAGAGGAGAGGAGACAGCGAAGAAGAGAACCTGATCTATAACAGAGAGAGGAGAGGAGACAGCGAAGAAGAGAACCTGATCTATAACAGAGAGAGAGGAGACAGCGAAGAAGAGAACCTGATCTATAACAGAGAGAGGAGAGGAGACAGCGAAGAAGAGAACCTGATCTATAACAGAGAGAAGAGAGGAGACAGCGAAGAAGAGAACCTGATCTATAACAGAGAGAGGAGACAGCGAAGAAGAGAACCTGATCTATAACAGAGAGAGGAGAGGAGACAGCGAAGAAGAGAACCTGATCTATAACAGAGAGAGGAGAGGAGACAGCGAAGAAGAGAACCTGATCTATAACAGAGAGAGGAGAGGAGACAGCGAAGAAGAGAACCTGATCTATAACAGAGAGAGGAGAGGAGACAGCGAAGAAGAGAACCTGATCTATAACAGAGAGCGGAGACAGCGAAGAAGAGAACCTGATCTATAACAGAGAGAGGAGAGGAGACAGCGAAGAAGAGAACCTGATCTATAACAGAGAGAGGAGAGGAGAGAGCGAAGAAGAGAACCTGATCTATAACAGAGAGAGGAGAGGAGACAGCGAAGAAGAGAACCTGATCTATAACAGAGAGAGGAGAGGAGACAGCGAAGAAGAGAACCTGGTCTATAACAGAGAGAGGAGAGGAGACAGCGAAGAAGAGAACCTGATCTATAACAGAGAGAGGAGAGGAGACAGCGAAGAAGAGAACCTGATCTATAACAGAGAGAGAGGAGAGGAGACAGCGAAGAAGAGAACCTGATCTATAACAGAGAGAGGAGAGGAGACAGCGAAGAAGAGAACCTGATCTATAACAGAGAGGAGAGGAGACAGCGAAGAAGAGAACCTGATCTATAACAGAGAGAGGAGAGGAGAGAGCGAAGAAGAGAACCTGATCTATAACAGAGAGAGGAGAGGAGACAGCGAAGAAGAGAACCTGATCTATAACAGAGAGAGGAGAGGAGACAGCGAAGAAGAGAACCTGATCTATAACAGAGAGAGGAGAGGAGACAGCGAAGAAGAGAACCTGATCTATAACAGAGAGAGGAGAGGAGACAGCGAAGAAGAGAACCTGATCTATAACAGAGAGGAGAGGAGACAGCGAAGAAGAGAACCTGATCTATAACAGAGAGAGGAGAGGAGACAGCGAAGAAGAGAACCTGATCTATAACAGAGAGAGGAGAGGAGACAGCGAAGAAGAGAACCTGATCTATAACAGAGAGAGGAGAGGAGACAGCGAAGAAGAGAACCTGATCTATAACAGAGAGAGGAGAGGAGACAGCGAAGAGGAGAACCTGATCTATAACAGAGAGAGGAGAGGAGACAGCGAAGAAGAGAACGTGATCTATAACAGAGAGAGGAGAGGAGACAGCGAAGAAGAGAACCTGATCTATAACAGAGAGAGAGGAGAGGAGACAGCGAAGAAGAGAACCTGATCTATAACAGAGAGGAGAGGAGACAGCGAAGAAGAGAACCTGATCTATAACAGAGAGAGGAGAGGAGAGAGCGAAGAAGAGAACCTGATCTATAACAGAGAGAGGAGAGGAGACAGCGAAGAAGAGAACCTGATCTATAACAGAGAGAGGAGAGGAGACAGCGAAGAAGAGAACCTGATCTATAACAGAGAGGAGAGGAGACAGCGAAGAAGAGAACCTGATCTATAACAGAGAGAGGAGAGGAGACAGCGAAGAAGAGAACCTGATCTATAACAGAGAGAG
This sequence comes from Engystomops pustulosus, assembly GCF_040894005.1. Classification (NCBI taxonomy): domain Eukaryota; kingdom Metazoa; phylum Chordata; class Amphibia; order Anura; family Leptodactylidae; genus Engystomops; species Engystomops pustulosus. Next base: position 46,095 of record NW_027285394.1, on the reverse strand, counting down.
GAGAGGAGACAGCGAAGAAGAGAACCTGATCTATAACAGAGAGAGGAGAGGAGAGAGCGAAGAAGAGAACCTGATCTATAACAGAGAGAGGAGAGGAGACAGCGAAGAAGAGAACCTGATCTATAACAGAGAGAGGAGAGGAGACAGCGAAGAAGAGAACCTGATCTATAACAGAGAGAGGAGAGGAGACAGCGAAGAAGAGAACCTGATCTATAACAGAGAGGAGAGGAGACAGCGAAGAAGAGAACCTGATCTATAACAGAGAGAGGAGAGGAGACAGCGAAGAAGAGAACCTGATCTATAACAGAGAGAGGAGAGGAGACAGCGAAGAAGAGAACCTGATCTATAACAGAGAGAGGAGAGGAGACAGCGAAGAAGAGAACCTGATCTATAACAGAGAGAGGAGAGGAGACAGCGAAGAAGAGAACCTGATCTATAACAGAGAGAGGAGAGGAGACAGCGAAGAGGAGAACCTGATCTATAACAGAGAGAGGAGAGGAGACAGCGAAGAAGAGAACGTGATCTATAACAGAGAGAGGAGAGGAGACAGCGAAGAAGAGAACCTGATCTATAACAGAGAGAGAGGAGAGGAGACAGCGAAGAAGAGAACCTGATCTATAACAGAGAGAGGAGAGGAGACAGCGAAGAAGAGAACCTGATCTATAACAGAGAGAGGAGAGGAGACAGCGAAGAAGAGAACCTGATCTATAACAGAGAGAGAGGAGAGGAGACAGCGAAGAAGAGAACCTGATCTATAACAGAGAGAGGAGAGGAGACAGCGAAGAAGAGAACCTGATCTATAACAGAGAGAGGAGAGGAGACAGCGAAGAAGAGAACCTGATCTATAACAGAGAGAGGAGAGGAGACAGCGAAGAAGAGAACCTGATCTATAACAGAGAGAGGAGAGAGAGGAGACAGCGAAGAAGAGAACCTGATCTATAACAGAGAGCGGAGAGGAGACAGCGAAGAAGAGAACCTGATCTATAACAGAGAGAGAGGAGAGGAGACAGCGAAGAAGAGAACCTGATCTATAACAGAGAGAGGAGAGGAGACAGCGAAGAAGAGAACCTGATCTATAACAGAGAGAGGAGAGGAGACAGCGAAGAGGAGAACCTGATCTATAACAGAGAGAGGAGAGGAGACAGCGAAGAAGAGAACGTGATCTATAACAGAGAGAGGAGAGGAGACAGCGAAGAAGAGAACCTGATCTATAACAGAGAGAGAGGAGAGGAGACAGCGAAGAAGAGAACCTGATCTATAACAGAGAGAGAGGAGAGGAGACAGCGAAGAAGAGAACCTGATCTATAACAGAGAGCGGAGAGGAGACAGCGAAGAAGAGAACCTGATCTATAACAGAGAGAGAGGAGAGGAGACAGCGAAGAAGAGAACCTGATCTATAACAGAGAGAGGAGAGGAGACAGCGAAGAAGAGAACCTGATCTATAACAGAGAGCGGAGAGGAGACAGCGAAGAAGAGAACCTGATCTATAACAGAGAGAGGAGAGGAGACAGCGAAGAAGAGAACCTGATCTATAACAGAGAGAGGAGAGGAGACAGCGAAGAAGAGAACCTGATCTATAACAGAGAGAGGAGAGGAGAGGAGACAGCGAAGAAGAGAACCTGATCTATAACAGAGAGAGGAGAGGAGACAGCGAAGAAGAGAACCTGATCTATAACAGAGAGGAGAGGAGACAGCGAAGAAGAGAACCTGATCTATAACAGAGAGAGGAGAGGAGACAGCGAAGAAGAGAACCTGATCTATAACAGAGAGAGGAGAGGAGACAGCGAAGAAGAGAACCTGATCTATAACAGAGAGAGGAGAGGAGACAGCGAAGAAGAGAACCTGATCTATAACAGAGAGAGAGGAGACAGCGAAGAAGAGAACCTGATCTATAACAGAGAGAGAGGAGACAGCGAAGAAGAGAACCTGATCTATAACAGAGAGAGGAGAGGAGACAGCGAAGAGGAGAACCTGATCTATAACAGAGAGAGGAGAGGAGACAGCGAAGAAGAGAACGTGATCTATAACAGAGAGAGGAGAGGAGACAGCGAAGAAGAGAACCTGATCTATAACAGAGAGAGAGGAGAGGAGACAGCGAAGAAGAGAACCTGATCTATAACAGAGAGAGGAGAGGAGACAGCGAAGAAGAGAACCTGATCTATAACAGAGAGAGGAGAGGAGACAGCGAAGAAGAGAACCTGATCTATAACAGAGAGAGAGGAGAGGAGACAGCGAAGAAGAGAACCTGATCTATAACAGAGAGAGGAGAGGAGACAGCGAAGAAGAGAACCTGATCTATAACAGAGAGAGGAGAGGAGAGGAGACAGCGAAGAAGAGAACCTGATCTATAACAGAGAGAAGAGAGGAAAGAGCGAAGAAGAGAACCTGATCTATAACAGAGAGAGGAGAGGAGACAGCGAAGAGGAGAACCTGATCTATAACAGAGAGAGGAGAGGAGACCGCGAAGAAGAGAATCTGATCTATAACAGAGAGAGGAGAGGAGACAGCGAAGAAGAGAACCTGATCTATAACAGAGAGAGGAGAGGAGACAGCGAAGAAGAGAACCTGATCTATAACAGAGAGAGGAGAGGAGACAGCGAAGAAGAGAACCTGATCTATAACAGAGAGAGGAGAGTAGACAGCGAAGAAGAGAACCTGATCTATAACAGAGAGAGGAGAGGAGAGGAGACAGCGAAGAAGAGAACCTGATCTATAACAGAGAGAGGAGACAGCGAAGAAGAGAACCTGATCTATAACAGAGAGAGGAGAGGAGACAGCGAAGAAGAGAACCTGATCTATAACAGAGAGAGGAGAGGAGACAGCGAAGAAGAGAACCTGATCTATAACAGAGAGAGGAGAGGAGACAGCGAAGAAGAGAACCTGATCTATAACAGAGAGAGGAGAGGAGACAGCGAAGAAGAGAACCTGATCTATAACAGAGAGAGGAGAGGAGACAGCGAAGAAGAGAACCTGATCTATAACAGAGAGAGGAGAGGAGAGGAGACAGCGAAGAAGAGAACCTGATCTATAACAGAGAGAGGAGAGGAGACAGCGAAGAAGAGAACCTGATCTATAACAGAGAGAGGAGAGGAGAGAGCGAAGAAGAGAACCTGATCTATAACAGAGAGAGGAGAGGAGAGAGCGAAGAAGAGAACCTGATCTATAACAGAGAGAGGAGAGGAGAGAGCGAAGAAGAGAACCTGATCTATAACAGAGAGAGGAGAGGAGACAGCGAAGAAGAGAACCTGATCTATAACAGAGAGAGGAGAGGAGACAGCGAAGAAGAGAACCTGATCTATAACAGAGAGAGGAGAGGAGACAGCGAAGAAGAGAACCTGATCTATAACAGAGAGAGGAGAGGAGACAGCGAAGAAGAGAACCTGATCTATAACAGAGAGAGGAGAGGAGACAGCGAAGAAGAGAACCTGATCTATAACAGAGAGAGGAGAGGAGAGGAGACAGCGAAGAAGAGAACCTGATCTATAACAGAGAGAGGAGAGGAGACAGCGAAGAAGAGAACCTGATCTATAACAGAGAGAGGAGAGGAGACAGCGAAGAAGAGAACCTGATCTATAACAGAGAGAGGAGAGGAGAGGAGACAGCGAAGAAGAGAACCTGATCTATAACAGAGAGAGGAGACAGCGAAGAAGAGAACCTGATCTATAACAGAGAGAGAGGAGACAGCGAAGAAGAGAACCTGATCTATAACAGAGAGAGGAGAGGAGACAGCGAAGAAGAGAACCTGATCTATAACAGAGAGAGGAGAGGAGACAGCGAAGAAGAGAACCTGATCTATAACAGAGAGAGAGGAGAGGAGAGAGCGAAGAAGAGAACCTGATCTATAACAGAGAGAGGAGAGGAGACAGCGAAGAAGAGAACCTGATCTATAACAGAGAGAGGAGAGGAGACAGCGAAGAAGAGAACCTGATCTATAACAGAGAGAGGAGAGGAGACAGCGAAGAAGAGAACCTGATCTATAACAGAGAGAGGAGAGGAGAGGAGACAGCGAAGAAGAGAACCTGATCTATAACAGAGAGAGGAGAGGAGACAGCAAAGAAGAGAACCTGATCTATAACAGAGAGAGGAGAGGAGACAGCGAAGAAGAGAACCTGATCTATAACAGAGAGAGGAGAGGAGAGGAGACAGCGAAGAAGAGAACCTGATCTATAACAGAGAGAGGAGACAGCGAAGAAGAGAACCTGATCTATAACAGAGAGAGGAGAGGAGACAGCGAAGAAGAGAACCTGATCTATAACAGAGAGAGGAGAGGAGACAGCGAAGAAGAGAACCTGATCTATAACAGAGAGAGGAGAGGAGAGAGCGAAGAAGAGAACCTGATCTATAACAGAGAGAGAGGAGAGGAGAGAGCGAAGAAGAGAACCTGATCTATAACAGAGAGAGAGGAGAGGAGACAGCGAAGAAGAGAACCTGATCTATAACAGAGAGCGGAGAGGAGACAGCGAAGAAGAGAACCTGATCTATAACAGAGAGAGGAGAGGAGACAGCGAAGAAGAGAACCTGATCTATAACAGAGAGAGGAGAGGAGACAGCGAAGAAGAGAACCTGATCTATAACAGAGAGAGGAGAGGAGACAGCGAAGAAGAGAACCTGATCTATAACAGAGAGAGGAGAGGAGACAGCGAAGAAGAGAACCTGATCTATAACAGAGAGAGGAGAGGAGACAGCGAAGAAGAGAACCTGGACTATAACAGAGAGAGGAGAGGAGACAGCGAAGAAGAGAACCTGATCTATAACAGAGAGAGGAGAGGAGACAGCGAAGAAGAGAACCTGGTCTATAACAGAGAGAGGAGACAGCGAAGAAGAGAACCTGATCTATAACAGAGAGAAGAGAGGAGAGAGCGAAGAAGAGAACCTGATCTATAACAGAGAGAGAGGAGAGGAGACAGCGAAGAAGAGAACCTGGTCTAGAACAGAGAGAGGAGACAGCGAAGAAGAGAACCTGATCTATAACAGAGAGAGAGGAGAGGAGACAGCGAAGAAGAGAACCTGATCTATAACAGAGAGAGGAGAGGAGACAGCGAAGAAGAGAACCTGATCTATAACAGAGAGAGGAGAGGAGACAGCGAAGAAGAGAACCTGATCTATAACAGAGAGAGGAGAGGAGACAGCGAAGAAGAGAACCTGATCTATAACAGAGAGAGGAGAGGAGACAGCGAAGAAGAGAACCTGATCTATAACAGAGAGAGGAGAGGAGACAGCGAAGAAGAGAACCTGATCTATAACAGAGAGAGGAGAGGAGACAGCGAAGAAGAGAACCTGATCTATAACAGAGAGAGGAGAGGAGACAGCGAAGAAGAGAACCTGATCTATAACAGAGAGAGGAGAGGAGACAGCGAAGAAGAGAACCTGATCTATAACAGAGAGAGGAGAGGAGAGGAGACAGCGAAGAAGAGAACCTGATCTATAACAGAGAGAGGAGAGGAGACAGCGAAGAAGAGAACCTGATCTATAACAGAGAGAGGAGAGGAGACAGCGAAGAAGAGAACCTGATCTATAACAGAGAGAGGAGAGGAGACAGCGAAGAAGAGAACCTGATCTATAACAGAGAGAGGAGAGGAGACAGCGAAGAAGAGAACCTGAACTATAACAGAGAGAGGAGAGGAGACAGCGAAGAAGAGAACCTGATCTATAACAGAGAGAGGAGAGGAGACAGCGAAGAAGAGAACCTGATCTATAACAGAGAGAGGAGAGGAGACAGCGAAGAAGAGAACCTGATCTATAACAGAGAGAAGAGAGGAAAGAGCGAAGAAGAGAACCTGATCTATAACAGAGAGAGGAGAGGAGACAGCGAAGAAGAGAACCTGATCTATAACAGAGAGAGGAGAGGAGACAGCGAAGAAGAGAACCTGATCTATAACAGAGAGAGGAGAGGAGACAGCGAAGAAGAGAACCTGATCTATAACAGAGAGAGGAGAGGAGACAGCGAAGAAGAGAACCTGATCTATAACAGAGAGAGGAGAGGAGACAGCGAAGAAGAGAACCTGATCTATAACAGAGAGAGGAGAGGAGACAGCAAAGAAGAGAACCTGATCTATAACAGAGAGAGGAGAGGAGACAGCGAAGAAGAGAACCTGATCTATAACAGAGAGAGGAGAGGAGACAGCGAAGAAGAGAACCTGATCTATAACAGAGAGAGGAGAGGAGACAGCGAAGAAGAGAACCTGATCTATAACAGAGAGAGGAGAGGAGACAGCGAAGAAGAGAACCTGATCTATAACAGAGAGAGGAGAGGAGACAGCGAAGAAGAGAACCTGATCTATAACAGAGAGAGAGGAGAGGAGACAGCGAAGAAGAGAACCTGATCTATAACAGAGAGAGGAGACAGCGAAGAAGAGAACCTGATCTATAACAGAGAGAGGAGAGGAGACAGCGAAGAAGAGAACCTGATCTATAACAGAGAGAAGAGAGGAGACAGCGAAGAAGAGAACCTGATCTATAACAGAGAGAGGAGACAGCGAAGAAGAGAACCTGATCTATAACAGAGAGAGGAGAGGAGACAGCGAAGAAGAGAACCTGATCTATAACAGAGAGAGGAGAGGAGACAGCGAAGAAGAGAACCTGATCTATAACAGAGAGAGGAGAGGAGACAGCGAAGAAGAGAACCTGATCTATAACAGAGAGAGGAGAGGAGACAGCGAAGAAGAGAACCTGATCTATAACAGAGAGAGAGGAGAGGAGAGAGCGAAGAAGAGAACCTGATCTATAACAGAGAGAGGAGAGGAGACAGCGAAGAAGAGAACCTGATCTATAACAGAGAGAGGAGAGGAGAGGAGACAGCGAAGAAGAGAACCTGATCTATAACAGAGAGAGGAGAGGAGACAGCGAAGAAGAGAACCTGATCTATAACAGAGAGAGGAGAGGAGACAGCGAAGAAGAGAACCTGATCTATAACAGAGAGAAGAGAGGAGACAGCGAAGAAGAGAACCTGATCTATAACAGAGAGAGAGGAGAGGAGACAGCGAAGAAGAGAACCTGGTCTAGAACAGAGAGAGGAGAGGAGACAGCGAAGAAGAGAACCTGATCTATAACAGAGAGAGGAGAGGAGAGGAGACAGCGAAGAAGAGAACCTGATCTATAACAGAGAGAGGAGACAGCGAAGAAGAGAACCTGATCTATAACAGAGAGAGGAGAGGAGACAGCGAAGAAGAGAACCTGATCTATAACAGAGAGAGAGGAGACAGCGAAGAAGAGAACCTGATCTATAACAGAGAGAGGAGAGGAGAGAGCGAAGAAGAGAACCTGATCTATAACAGAGAGAGAGGAGAGGAGAGAGCGAAGAAGAGAACCTGATCTATAACAGAGAGAGAGGAGAGGAGACAGCGAAGAAGAGAACCTGATCTATAACAGAGAGAGGAGAGGAGACAGCGAAGAAGAGAACCTGATCTATAACAGAGAGAGGAGAGGAGACAGCGAAGAAGAGAACCTGATCTATAACAGAGAGAGGAGAGGAGAGAGCGAAGAAGAGAACCTGATCTATAACAGAGAGAGGAGAGGAGACAGCGAAGAAGAGAACCTGATCTATAACAGAGAGAGGAGAGGAGACAGCGAAGAAGAGAACCTGGTCTATAACAGAGAGAGGAGACAGCGAAGAAGAGAACCTGATCTATAACAGAGAGAAGAGAGGAGAGAGCGAAGAAGAGAACCTGATCTATAACAGAGAGAGAGGAGAGGAGACAGCGAAGAAGAGAACCTGGTCTAGAACAGAGAGAGGAGAGGAGACAGCGAAGAAGAGAACCTGATCTATAACAGAGAGAGGAGAGGAGACAGCGAAGAAGAGAACCTGATCTATAACAGAGAGAGGAGAGGAGACAGCGAAGAAGAGAACCTGATCTATAACAGAGAGAGGAGAGGAGACAGCGAAGAAGAGAACCTGATCTATAACAGAGAGAGGAGAGGAGACAGCGAAGAAGAGAACCTGATCTATAACAGAGAGAGGAGAGGAGACAGCGAAGAAGAGAACCTGATCTATAACAGAGAGAGGAGAGGAGACAGCGAAGAAGAGAACCTGATCTATAACAGAGAGAGGAGAGGAGACAGCGAAGAAGAGAACCTGATCTATAACAGAGAGAGGAGAGGAGAGGAGACAGCGAAGAAGAGAACCTGATCTATAACAGAGAGAGGAGACAGCGAAGAAGAGAACCTGATCTATAACAGAGAGAGGAGAGGAGAGGAGACAGCGAAGAAGAGAACCTGATCTATAACAGAGAGAGGAGAGGAGACAGCGAAGAAGAGAACCTGATCTATAACAGAGAGAGGAGAGGAGACAGCGAAGAAGAGAACCTGATCTATAACAGAGAGAGGAGAGGAGACAGCGAAGAAGAGAACCTGAACTATAACAGAGAGAGGAGAGGAGACAGCGAAGAAGAGAACCTGATCTATAACAGAGAGAGGAGAGGAGACAGCGAAGAAGAGAACCTGATCTATAACAGAGAGAGGAGAGGAGACAGCGAAGAAGAGAACCTGATCTATAACAGAGAGAAGAGAGGAAAGAGCGAAGAAGAGAACCTGATCTATAACAGAGAGAGGAGAGGAGACAGCGAAGAAGAGAACCTGATCTATAACAGAGAGAGGAGAGGAGACAGCGAAGAAGAGAACCTGATCTATAACAGAGAGAGGAGAGGAGACAGCGAAGAAGAGAACCTGATCTATAACAGAGAGAGGAGAGGAGACAGCGAAGAAGAGAACCTGATCTATAACAGAGAGAGGAGAGGAGACAGCGAAGAAGAGAACCTGATCTATAACAGAGAGAGGAGAGGAGACAGCGAAGAAGAGAACCTGATCTATAACAGAGAGAGAGGAGAGGAGACAGCGAAGAAGAGAACCTGATCTATAACAGAGAGAGGAGACAGCGAAGAAGAGAACCTGATCTATAACAGAGAGAGGAGAGGAGACAGCGAAGAAGAGAACCTGATCTATAACAGAGAGAGGAGAGGAGACAGCGAAGAAGAGAACCTGATCTATAACAGAGAGAGGAGAGGAGAGAGCGAAGAAGAGAACCTGATCTATAACAGAGAGAGGAGAGGAGACAGCGAAGAAGAGAACCTGATCTATAACAGAGAGAGGAGAGGAGACAGCGAAGAAGAGAACCTGATCTATAACAGAGAGAGGAGACAGCGAAGAAGAGAACCTGATCTATAACAGAGAGAGGAGAGGAGACAGCGAAGAAGAGAACCTGATCTATAACAGAGAGAGGAGAGGAGACAGCGAAGAAGAGAACCTGATCTATAACAGAGAGAGGAGAGGAGACAGCGAAGAAGAGAACCTGATCTATAACAGAGAGAGGAGAGGAGACAGCGAAGAAGAGAACCTGATCTATAACAGAGAGAGGAGAGGAGACAGCGAAGAAGAGAACCTGATCTATAACAGAGAGAGAGGAGAGGAGAGAGCGAAGAAGAGAACCTGATCTATAACAGAGAGAGGAGAGGAGACAGCGAAGAAGAGAACCTGATCTATAACAGAGAGAGGAGAGGAGAGGAGACAGCGAAGAAGAGAACCTGATCTATAACAGAGAGAGGAGAGGAGACAGCGAAGAAGAGAACCTGATCTATAACAGAGAGAGGAGAGGAGAGAGCGAAGAAGAGAACCTGATCTATAACAGAGAGAAGAGAGGAGACAGCGAAGAAGAGAACCTGATCTATAACAGAGAGAGGAGAGGAGACAGCGAAGAAGAGAACCTGATCTATAACAGAGAGAGGAGAGGAGACAGCGAAGAAGAGAACCTGATCTATAACAGAGAGAGGAGAGGAGAGGAGACAGCGAAGAAGAGAACCTGATCTATAACAGAGAGAGGAGAGGAGACAGCGAAGAAGAGAACCTGATCTATAACAGAGAGAGAGGAGAGGAGACAGCGAAGAAGAGAACCTGATCTATAACAGAGAGAGGAGAGGAGACAGCGAAGAAGAGAACCTGATCTATAACAGAGAGAGGAGAGGAGACAGCGAAGAAGAGAACCTGATCTATAACAGAGAGAGAGGAGAGGAGACAGCGAAGAAGAGAACCTGATCTATAACAGAGAGAGGAGAGGAGACAGCGAAGAAGAGAACCTGATCTATAACAGAGAGAGGAGAGGAGACAGCGAAGAAGAGAACCTGATCTATAACAGAGAGAGGAGAGGAGACAGCGAAGAAGAGAACCTGATCTATAACAGAGAGAGGAGAGGAGACAGCGAAGAAGAGAACCTGATCTATAACAGAGAGAGGAGAGGAGACAGCGAAGAAGAGAACCTGATCTATAACAGAGAGAGGAGAGGAGACAGCGAAGAAGAGAACCTGATCTATAACAGAGAGAGGAGAGGAGACAGCGAAGAAGAGAACCTGATCTATAACAGAGAGAGGAGAGGAGAGAGCGAAGAAGAGAACCTGGTCTATAACAGAGAGAGGAGAGGAGAGGAGACAGCGAAGAAGAGAACCTGATCTATAACAGAGAGAGGAGAGGAGACAGCGAAGAAGAGAACCTGATCTATAACAGAGAGAGGAGAGGAGACAGCGAAGAAGAGAACCTGATCTATAACAGAGAGAGGAGAGGAGACAGCGAAGAAGAGAACCTGATCTATAACAGAGAGAGGAGAGGAGAGAGCGAAGAAGAGAACCTGGTCTATAACAGAGAGAGGAGAGGAGAGGAGACAGCGAAGAAGAGAACCTGATCTATAACAGAGAGAGGAGAGGAGACAGCGAAGAAGAGAACCTGATCTATAACAGAGAGAGGAGAGGAGACAGCGAAGAAGAGAACCTGATCTATAACAGAGAGAGGAGAGGAGACAGCGAAGAAGAGAACCTGATCTATAACAGAGAGAGGAGAGGAGACAGCGAAGAGGAGAACCTGATCTATAACAGAGAGAGGAGAGGAGACAGCGAAGAAGAGAACCTGATCTATAACAGAGAGAGGAGAGGAGACAGCGAAGAAGAGAACCTGATCTATAACAGAGAGAGGAGAGGAGACAGCGAAGAAGAGAACCTGATCTATAACAGAGAGAGGAGAGGAGACAGCGAAGAAGAGAACCTGATCTATAACAGAGAGAGGAGAGGAGACAGCGAAGAAGAGAACCTGATCTATAACAGAGAGAGGAGAGGAGACAGCGAAGAAGAGAACCTGATCTATAACAGAGAGAGGAGAGGAGACAGCGAAGAAGAGAACCTGATCTATAACAGAGAGAGGAGAGGAGAGGAGACAGCGAAGAAGAGAACCTGATCTATAACAGAGAGAGGAGAGGAGACAGCGAAGAAGAGAACCTGATCTATAACAGAGAGAGAGGAGACAGCGAAGAAGAGAACCTGATCTATAACAGAGAGAGGAGAGGAGACAGCGAAGAAGAGAACCTGATCTATAACAGAGAGAGGAGAGGAGACAGCGAAGAAGAGAACCTGATCTATAACAGAGAGAGGAGAGGAGAGGAGAGGAGAGAGCGAAGAAGAGAACCTGATCTATAACAGAGAGAGGAGAGGAGAGAGCGAAGAAGAGAACCTGATCTATAACAGAGAGAGGAGAGGAGACAGCGAAGAAGAGAACCTGATCTATAACAGAGAGAGGAGAGGAGACAGCGAAGAAGAGAACCTGATCTATAACAGAGAGAGGAGAGGAGACAGCGAAGAAGAGAACCTGATCTATAACAGAGAGAGAAGAGGAGACAGCGAAGAAGAGAACCTGATCTATAACAGAGAGCGGAGCTGAGGCGAGACAACAAAGGAGACTGTAGAGAAACTTTAGGAGAACCTAAAACAAGTGATGACAGACTTCACAGAAGATGCTTCAGAATGAGCGCACATTGCAGGGTCAGGGGGTCACTTACCTGTGTAATTCTCATTTCCGTGGACTATCTCCCCCAGTAGTTGTGCGATGGCTGAGCTCACGGCTTTGGTGCTACTTCCCAGATCCTGTGAGCATTTCTCCATCTGTATAAGATAGAATAGAGAGAATGGGTCTTCAGACTTCCCGTCCCCCTGGGTGCAGTCTCGCTGCTCACTTACCGTCTCCCCAGGTAATGGCTGCAGCTTTCCCTCTCTCGCTGCTGCCTTCGCCTCTTGCAGATCTTGTTCCAAGGTTCGAATGAGGTTCAAAGCAGAGTCAATTTCCAGAGGACCACAAGCCTCCTGCGCCTGATGAGGGAATAACATGAGAAGAGTAGGCATCCAACAACATCTATGAGCGCATCCATCATTGGAAGCCAGCGCATCCAGCGCATCCAGCCCGGAGCATCCAGCCCCGCAAGCCCGGCCCTGAGCATCCAGCCCCGCAAGCCCTGCCCGGAGCATCCAGCCCCGCAAGCCCGGCCCTGAGCATCCAGCCCCGCAAGCCCGGCCCGGAGCATCCAGCCCCGCAAGCCCGGCCCGGAGCATCCAGCCCCGTAAGCCCGGCCCGGAGCATCCAGCCCCGCAAGCCCGGCCCGGAGCATCCAGCCCCGCAAGCCCGGCCCGGAGCATCCAGCCCCGCAAGCCCGGCCCGGAGCATCCAGCCCCGCAAGCCCGGCCCTGAGCATCCAGCCCCGCAAGCCCGGCCCTGAGCATCCAGCCCCGCAAGCCCGGCCCTGAGCATCCAGCCCCGCAAGCTCGGCCCTGAGCATCCAGCCCCGCAAGCCCGGTCCTGAGCATCCAGCCCCGCAAGCCCGGCCCTGAGCATCCAGCCCCGCAAGCTCGGCCCTGAGCATCCAGCCCCGCAAGCCCGGCCCTGAGCATCCAGCCCCGCAAGCCCGGCCCTGAGCATCCGACCCCACAAGCCCGGCCCAGAACATCCGACCCCGCAAGCCTGGCCCGAGCATCCGACCACAAACCCCCTGCACCAGCCCACAGCACCCATAAAGTGCTGGCACCTTTTGCAGTGCCCTGGTCACAGATGTTTCCCTTAGAGCACTGTACCTTCTGTGCAGCGGTCCGCAGTTCTGCCAGGGCGGTGGCCAGGTTCTTTGTGCACTGACCGAGTTGCATGGCGGACGCTGGATCGGACACTGTAGGGACTGCGGCTTTTCCCGCTGCAACAAGTTTACCACCAGGCTGCAATGAGACGGATGAGATTACATGCAATCCCTACACATCCCACATCCCCATAATACTCCACGTAAGGTACCTGGAGGAAGTTCTGGCTGGCACTGATGAGAGATAACTGGGCGCTGGGACTATCTGGCTGTGACTGGCTCCCGCGGACCCCTTGGACCAGCATGGGGATCTGATCAGCGACGACCTGCAGAAAGCATGGATCCAGCATTAATGGGGAGCATCAGACAGCCGCAATGTTGGGGGCAGGGAGGGGGCTCGCACCTTGCAGCTTTGGACCAGTTGTTGCTGAGCCGCAGGGTTCTTGTTGCTGGACGCTGCGTTCTGTGCGGCGGCTATGGTCTGTGTGGCGGAGGCGGCTGCCTGCTTGGCGGCTTGCTGAAGAAGAAACGCGGTGAATAGTAATGAAGAGACGAATGTGAGACCCTGAGTAGCCCCCGACCCTGCACCCACCTCCAGCTTGTGCACCAGCTTCTTCTTGATGGCGTTCTGAGCAGCGGCGTTGGTGGCCATGCGCAGACCCTCGGCGGCCTCTCGCAGCTTCTGCTGCTGCTCCTCGCTGTCTGGATGTGCGGCTGCGCCCTGCAGAAGGATGGAGAACAGTCAGAGGCAGTGATGGGGCAGCCGTCAGTGTACGGCTCCCGGCACCCACCTTGGCGGCTTCCACCATTCGCGCTGTGGCATCGGCAAGCAGCTTGGCAGCACTCAGGAGTTTGCGGGAGTTTTCCAGGTCGCTCTCTTGTTCTGCATCTGCCTTGATGGCTCCCACAAGATCAGACGTGGCCTGAGCCAGGATCCGGGCCTGCCGCACCATCTCACCTGGGACAGCACAACAGGGGTTAATGTTCTGCCGAGGACTATGGAGACCTATAGCTCCACACAGGACACTGGACTCAATGGGGGAGGGCCTGGGCTATGCTGGCTACCATGGAGACGTATAGCTCCACACAAGACACTGGACTCAATGGGGGAGGGCCTGGGCTATGCTGGCTACCATGGAGACCTATAGCTCCGCACAGGACACTGCACTCAATGGGGGAGGGCCTGGGCTATGCTGGCTACCATGGAGACATATAGCTCCGCACAGGACACTGGACTCAATGGGGGAGGGCCTGGGCTATGCTGGCTACCATGGAGACGTATAGCTCCACACAAGACACTGGACTCAATGGGGGAGGGCCTGGGCTATGCTGGCTACCATGGAGACCTATAGCTCCACACAAGACACTGGACTCAATGGGGGAGGGCCTGGGCTATGCTGGCTACCAAGGAGACCTATAGCTCCGCACAGGACACTGCACTCAATGGGGGAGGGCCTGGGCTATGCTGGCTACCATGGAGACATATAGCTCCGCACAGGACACTGGACTCAATGGGGGAGGGCCTGGGCTATGCTGGCTACCATGGAGACATATAGCTCCGCACAGGACACTGGACTCAATGGGGGAGGGCCTGGGCTATGCTGGCTACCATGGAGACATATAGCTCCGCACAGGACACTGGACTCAGTAGGGGAGGGCCTGGGCTATGCTGGCTACCATGGAGACATATAGCTCCGCACAGGACACTGGACTCAATGGGGGAGGGCCTGGGCTATGCTGGCTACCATGGAGACCTATAGCTCCGCACAGGACACTGGACTCAATGGGGGAGGGCCTGGGCTATGCTGGCTACCATGGAGACCTATAGCTCCGCACAGGACACTGGACTCAGTGGGGGAGGGCCTGGGCTATGCTGGCTACCATGGAGACCTATAGCTCCGCACAGGACACTGGACTTAATGGGGGAGGGCCTGGGCTATGCTGGCTACCATGGAGACCTATAGCTCCGCACAGGACACTGGACTCAATGGGGGAGGGCCTGGGCTATGCTGGCTACCATGGAGACCTATAGCTCCGCACAGGACACTGGACTCAATGGGGGAGGGCCTGGGCTATGCTGGCTACCATGGAGACCTATAGCTCTGCACAGGACACTGGACTCAATGGGGGAGGGCCTGGGCTATGCTGGCTACCATGGAGACCTATAGCTCCGCACAGGACACTGGACTCAATGGGGGAGGGCCTGGGCTATGCTGGCTACCATGGAGACCTATAGCTCCGCACAGGACACTGGACTCAATGGGGGAGGGCCTGGGCTATGCTGGCTACCATGGAGACCTATAGCTCCGCACAGGACACTGGACTCAATGGGGGAGGGCCTGGGCTATGCTGGCTACCATGGAGACCTATAGCTCTGCACAGGACACTGGACTCAATGGGGGAGGGCCTGGGCTATGCTGGCTACCATGGAGACCTATAGCTCCGCACAGGACACTGGACTCAATGGGGGAGGGCCTGGGCTATGCTGGCTACCATGGAGACCTATAGCTCCGCACAGGATACTGGACTCAATGGGGGAGGGCCTGGGCTATGCTGGCTACCATGGAGACCTATAGCTCCGCACAGGACACTGGACTCAATGGGGGAGGGCCTGGGCTATGCTGGCTACCATGGAGACCTATAGCTCCGCACAGGACACTGGACTCAATGGGGGAGGGCCTGGGCTATGCTGGCTACCATGGAGACCTATAGCTCCGCACAGGACACTGGACTCAATGGGGGAGGGCCTGGGCTATGCTGGCTACCATGGAGACCTATAGCTCCGCACAGGACACTGGACTCAATGGGGGAGGGCCTGGGCTATGCTGGCTACCATGGAGACCTATAGCTCCGCACAGGACACTGGACTCAATGGGGGAGGGCCTGGGCTATGCTGGCTACCATGGAGACCTATAGCTCCGCACAGGACACTGGACTCAATGGGGGAGGGCCTGGGCTATGCTGGCTACCATGGAGACCTATAGCTCCGCACAGGACACTGGACTCAATGGGGGAGGGCTTGTAATCTGTTATAATTGTCTGCACCACATTTATAAAGGGTTTGAGTTCTTTGTCTCCTACGACTAGCTTCACATTAAATGGCGCGGCGGGGCGTGGCCTCATGGAAACAAGGTCCATGCCACAAAAACAACGCTGACCCGACAGAACTTTGTCCTAGTTTTCTGGCGCACCCAGCATCAGACTCTGCCCCTAGGATCTGCCCCATGCCTCTAGCAGCTGCTGCAGCGCCTCCTATGACTCACCGGCGTCACCCATGGAGCTGAAGATGTTCTCCGTCACATTGAGGATCGTGTCCGTGGCCTGGTCGTACCGTCCAGTGGGGGGCGCTCCGGATGCATTATTTTTGATGTGCTGCAGCAGGTCGTTAAGCGCTTGGGTGACGGCAGCTGCTGCCACTCCCACCGCTTTTAGGAGCTCAGGGTCGGAGGTCGAATCCTTGGAGGACTCCACACAACCTTCCACAGACTTGGCCACCTGCTTTCCGGCCTCCAGAAGTTGTTGCTGGCAGACGGGGGAGCTGATGGTTGGGGCCACGACCTGGAAGACAAAGGTTTGGTGAACCGGGTGTCCTGGGACCTGAGAGCGCCCGCTCCACTGGACTCATGTACCTTAGTGCAGGCCACCAGCTGAGACGTAGACAGGGCGCACTGGGTGGCGGCAGCAATGACCTGCGCCTGCTGAACCGGCTCCTCCGTCCGCTCCGCCACGTTCTTGGCCTTGAGAACCAGAGCCGCCGCAGCACTGGCCACGGCTTTGGCCAATTGCATCAACATGTCCTGCAGAGCGAGAAGACACAAGTGACAGAGACCACAGAGAAGCTTCCACCAAACCACAGGAGGCCACACACAAGAAGAGAAGAGGAGGCAACAAAGCGCCGAGGCTTCACCCTCCAAGTCTGCCAAAGGAAGGACCGCAACACGATCCCAACAACCACAACAAGAACATCTTCAAGGTCTGCGGAATGGACCCGGAATCTAGAAAACTTCCCCATCTGGAGTTTCACAGCAAAAAGGAAGTGACAGGGGCCGGCTCACAGGGGACCGGGGGCCCGCAGTGTCAGGGGGGGGGGGCGCAGTGTCGGGGGGGGGGGCGCAGTGTCAGGGGGGGGTCTGCAGTGTCAGGGGGGGGGCCCGGCACCCGACCTGCCACATTAAAGAATGGAGGGTGTGCACGGTTATAATAGTACAGCGCATGTGTGTATATGTGATGCTTACAGTGTGTATCTGCTGTATGTAGATATATATAATATTCTGTATGTGTGAGTACGGTGAGTGCATATGCTGCATGTGTGTATATGGTGTGCATATGCTGTATGTGTGTATATGGTGTGCATATGCTGCATGTGTGTATATGGTGTGCATATGCTGCATGTGTGTATATGGTGTGCATATGCTGCATGTGTGTATATGGTGTGCGTATGCTGCATGTGTGTATATGGTGTGCGTATGCTGCATGTGTGTATATGGTGTGCGTATGCTGCATGTGTGTATATGGTGTGCGTATGCTGCATGTGTGTATATGGTGTGCGTATGCTGCATGTGTGTATATGGTGTGCATATGCTGCATGTGTGTATATGGTGTGCATATGCTGCATGTGTATATATGGTGTGCATATGCTGCATGTGTGTATATGGTGTGCATGTGCTGCATGTGTATATATGGTGTGCGTATGCTGCATGTGTGTATATGGTGTGCATATGCTGCATGTGTGTATATGGTGTGTGTATGAGTGTAAAAATGTGTGTATATGGTGTGCATATGCTGCATGTGTGTTTATGGTGTGCATATGCTGCATGTGTGTATATGGTGTGCATATGCTGCATGTGTGTATATGGTGTGCATATGCTGCATGTGTGTATATGGTGTGCATATGCTGCATGTGTGTATATGGTGTGCATATGCTGCATGTGTGTATATGGTGTGCATATGCTGCATGTGTGTATATGGTGTGCATATGCTGCATGTGTGTATATGGTGTGCATATGCTGCATGTGTGTATATGGTGTGCATATGCTGCATGTGTGTATATGGTGTGCATATGCTTCATGTGTGTATATGGTGTGCATATGCTGCATGTGTGTATATGGTGTGCATATGCTGCATGTGTGTATATGGTGTGCATATGCTGCATGTGTGTATATGGTGTGCATATGCTGCATGTGTGTATATGGTGTGCATATGCTGTATGTGTGTATATGGTGTGCATATGCTGTATGTGTGTATATGGTGTGCATATGCTGTATGTGTGTATATGGTGTGCATATTCTGTATGTGTGTATATGGTGTGCATATTCTGTATGTGTGTATATGGTGTGCATATTCTGTATGTGTGTATATGGTGTGCATATTCTGTATGTGTGTACATGGTGTGTGTATGCTGTATGTGTGTACATGGTGTGTGTATGCTGTATGTGTGTATATGGTGTGTGTATGCTGCATGTGTGTATATGGTGTGTGTATGCTGCATGTGTGTATATGGTGTGCATTTGCTGTATGTGTGTATATGGTGTGCATATGCTGTATGTGTGTATATAGTGTGCATATGCTGCATGTGTGTATATGGTGTGTGTATGCTGTATGCGTGTATATGGTGTGTGTATGAGTGTAAAAATGTGTGTATATGGTGTGTAGAAATATGTATATATATTTTTTTTTTAAGGGGGAGGGGGCATGCAAGGTCTGCCATTGGGCCAAGCCTCTCCTCAGTTCAGGTCCTACACAGAGGACTTCCTCTATAAACTTAGAATTCACTAATAGGGTGTACAAAACCAGACGTCCCCTTTAAGGACGGCCCTCATGCCACAAACAGTCCAGATCACAATGAGAAGCAGAATCACCAAAGAATCAGCCACAGATTTTGTTAAATTATTTTTGAAGTAATCAAACCCCAAATTATAAGGGAAAAGAAGATTTCAGATTAACAGTTCAATGATTGGAGCCAAGACCCAACACCAAGAAACTTCAGACAACCATAAAGCAAATCCTGGGGTTACCGTTCTGTGTTCAGACATTGGGGTGAGAGTGCGGGTGGCTCTGGCTGCCGACATCTGTAGGAACCCACGAAAAATGTAAATGTGGACAAGAAACCCAAATATTTGACATCACAGGACAATGGAGGAGAAGGAGAGCAGGTTATATCTATATACAGAGGGGTGGACCTCACAGAGAAGAAGCCAAACCACAGAAGATATCAAGGACATCTGACCAAAATGCAGAGGTGGAGTCCAGATACATTCACTTATGAAAAGGAAGAAGAGACAAAGATAAAAGTAATCACCGGGATAATCTACATCTCCAGGAGGAAGAGGAGGAGACACCGGGATAATCTACATCTCCAGGAGGAAGAGGAGGAGACACCGGGATAATCTACATCTCCAGGAGGAAGAGGAGGAGACAACGGGATAATCTACATCTCCAGGAGGAAGAGGAGGAGACACCGGGATAATCTACCTCTCCAGGAGGAGGAGAAACCGGGATAATATATATCTTCAGGAGGAGGAGGAGACGACAGTGGGGTAATCTACATCATCAGGAAGAGGAGGAGATACCGGGATAATCTACATCTCCAGGAGGAAGACGAGGAGACACCGGGATAATCTACATCTCCAGGAGGAAGACGAGGAGACACCGGGATAATCTACATCTCCAGGAGGAAGAGGAGGAGATTCCGGGATAACCTACATCTCCAGGAAGAGGAGACACCGGGATAATCTACATCTCCAGGAGGAAGAGGAGGAGACACCGGGATAATCTACATCTCCAGGAGGAAAAGGAGGAGACACCGGGATAATCTACATCTCCAGGAGGAAGACGAGGAGACACCGGGATAATCTACATCTCCAGGAGGAAGAGGAGGAGACACCGGGATAATCTACATCTCCAGGAGGAAGAGGAGGAGACACCGGGATAATCTACATCTCCAGGAGGAAGAGGAGGAGACACCGGGCATAATCTACATCTCCAGGAGGAAGAGGAGGAGACACTGGGATAATCTACATCTCCAGGAGGAAGAGGAGGAGACTCCGGGATAACCTACATCTCCAGGAAGAGAAGGAGACCGGGATAATCTACATCTCAAGGAGGAAGAGGAGGAGACACCGGGATAATCTACATCTCCAGGAGGAAGAGGAGGAGACTCCGGGATAATCTACATCTCCAGGAGGAAGAGGAGACACCAGGATAATCTACATCTCCAGGAGGAAGAGGAGGAGACACCGGGATAATCTACATCTCCAGGGAGAGGAGACACCGGGATAATCTACATCTCCAGGAAGAGGAGGAGACACCGGGGATAATCTACATCTCCAGGAAGAGGAGGAGACACCGGGGATAATCTACATCTCCAGGGAGAGGAGACACCGGGATAATCTACATCTCCAGGAAGAGGAGGAGACACCGGGCATAATCTACATCTCCAGGAGGAAGAGGAGGAGACACCGGGATAATCTACATCTCCAGGAAGCGGAGGAGACACCGGGCATAATCTACATCTCCAGGAAGAGGAGGAGACCCCGGTCATAATCTACATCTCCAGGAAAAGGGACATCGGGATAATCTACCTCTCCAGGAGGAAGAGGAGGAGACACCGGGATAATCTACATCTCCAGGGAGAGGAGACACCGGGATAATCTACATCTCCAGGAAGAGGAGGAGACACCGGGATAATCTACATCTCCAGGAAGCGGAGGAGACACCGGGCATAATCTACATCTCCAGGAAGCGGAGGAGACACCGGGCATAATCTACATCTCCAGGAAGAGGAGGAGACCCCGGTCATAATCTACATCTCCAGGAAAAGGGACATCGGGATAATCTACATCTCCAGGAAGCGGAGGAGACACCGGGCATAATCTACATCTCCAGGAAGCGGAGGAGACACCGGGATAATCTACATCTCCAGGAAGCGGAGGAGACACCGGGCATAATCTACATCTCCAGGAAGCGGAGGAGACACCGGGCATAATCTACATCTCCAGGAAGAGGAGGAGACCCCGGTCATAATCTACATCTCCAGGAAAAGGGACATCGGGATAATCTACCTCTCCAGGAGGAGGAGAAACCGGGATAATATATATCTTCAGGAGGAGGAGACGACACTGGGGTAATCTACATCATCAGGAAGAGGAGGAGACGCAGGGATAATCTACATCTATAGGAGGAAGAGGAGGAGACACCGGGATAATCTACATGTATAGGAGGAAGAGGAGGAGACACCGGGATAATCTACATCTCCAGGAAGAGGAGGAGACAATGGGATAATCTACATCTCAAGGAAGAGGAGGCGACACCGGGATAATCTACATCTCCAGGAAGAGGAGGAGACGTCGGGATAATCTACATCTCCAGGAGGAGGAGGAGACACTGGGATAATCTACATCTCCAGGAAAAGGGACATCGGGATAATCTACCTCTCCAGGAGGAGGAGAAACCGGGATAATCTATATCTTCAGGAGGAGGAGATGACACTGGGGTAATTTACATCTCCAAGAAGAGGAGGAGACGCAGGGATAATCTACATCTCCAGAAGGAAAAGGAGACAACGGGATAATCTACATCTTCTGGAGGAGGAGAAAACACTGGGATAATCTACATCTTCAGGAGGAGGAGAAAACACTGGGATAATCTACATCTCCAGAAGGAGGAGGAGACAACGGGATAATCTACATCTTCAGGAGGAGGAGGAGACACTGGGATAATCTACATCTCCAGGAAAAGGGACACCGGGATAATCTACATCTTCAGGAGGAGGAGGAGACACTGGGATAATCTACATCTCCAGGAGGCGGAGGAGACACTGGGATAATCTACATCTCCAGGAGGCGGAGGAGACACTGGGATAATCTACATCTCAAGGAAAAGGGACACCGGGATAATCTACATCTCCAGGAGGAGGAGACACTGGGATAATCTATATCTTCAGGAGGAGGAGAATACACTGGGATAATCTACATCTCCAGGAAAAGGGACATCAGGATAATCTACCTCTCCAGGAGGAGGAGAAACCGGAATAATATATATCTTCAGGAGGAGGAGACGACACTGGGGTAATCTACATCATCAGGAAGAGGAGGAGACACCGGGATAATCCACATCTCAATGAAGAGGACGAGACCAAAGGATAATCAACATGTCCAGGAAAAGGACGAGACCCAAGGATAATCCACTTTTCCAGAAAAAGGAGGAGACACCAGGTAAATCTACATCGGGATAATGTATATCTCCAGGAGGAGGGGACACTGGCATAATACATATCTCCAGAAGGAGGAGGAGACACCGGGATAATGTATATCTTTAGGAGGAGGAGGAGACACCGGGGTAATCTACATCTTCAGGAGGAGGAGGAGACACCGGGGTAATCTACATCTTCAGGAGGAGGAGGAGACACCGGGGTAATCTACATCTTCAGGAGGAGGAGGAGACACCAGGATAATCTACATCTTCAGGAGGAGGAGGACACACCGGGGTTATCTACATCTTCAGGAGGAGACGACACTGGGATAATCTACATCTCCAGGAGGAAGAGGAGGAGACATCAACATAATCTACATCTCCAGGAGGAAGAGGAGACACGGGGGTAATCTACATCTTCAGGAGGAGGAGGAGACACCAGGATAATCTATATCTTCAGGAGGAGGAGGAGACACCGGGATAATCTACATCTCCAGGAGGAGGAGGAGACACCGGGATAATCTACATCTCCAGGAGGAGGAGACACGGGGGTAATCTACATCTTCAGGAAGAGGAGGAGACACCGGGATAATCTATATCTTCAGGAGGAGGAGGAGACACCGGGATAATCTACATCTCCAGGAGGAGGAGGAGACACGGGGGTAATTTACATCTCCAGGAAGAGGAGGAGACGCAGGGATAGGAAGCTATGGTGAAGGAAATTGTCGGATAACAACTAGGAGTTATATTTGGAAGTTTATACTTATAAAAGGATTGACAGATTTTGACTAGAAGAAACATTTGGACATTTACCTGGAATCGAGGGTCGGTGTCACATTCCCCAATCTGCTGCAGCAATTCTCCACTGGTCTGGCCAACGTTTCCAGCTGCTTGAAGAAGGACCTGTCTGGGCTGAATACACAGGAGAGATATAGATGAGAGACAGCGCATCCACATTGCCCATGGCACTGCCCTGCTGTAGGCTCCTGTCTGTAACTACGCTTGTAGTTGTAAGGCAGCCCTTAAACATCAAGCATGACTTTCAGGAAGCCTAATGACATGATGCTGGGTATGTATTCCACAAGGATCAGATTTCCAAATCTAGATGACGCTGTACAATGTTCCGATGTGGTTGCATCTCATCAGTATGGCGTAGGGAACTAGAGGCTGGTAACTACTTTGCCAATTAAGGCACCTTACAGGAGCGTGGAGACTTCCAGTCATTGATACTCCACTAGGAGTTTCTGGAATAAACCCTAATCATTTTTCAAGGATGGCGCCTGTGGAGTCAGACGTGCATTCTGTACAGTACAGCATAACCTCCGGACCTTTACCAAAAGGAGCCTCAATCATACAGCTAGGGGTCATAAGGAGCCGGGGGCCATGCGGAGCCGGGGGTCATACAGCGCCAGGGGTCATACAGCGCCAGGGGTCATACAGCGCCAGGGGTCATACAGAGCCAGGGGTCATACAGAGCCAGGGGTCATACAGCGCCAGGGGTCATACAGCGCCAGGGGTCATACAGCGCCAGGGGTCATACAGCGCCAGGGGTCATACAGCGCCAGGGGTCATACAGCGCCAGGGGTCATACAGCGCCAGGGGTCATACAGCGCCAGGGGTCATACAGCGCCAGGGGTCATACAGCGCCAGGGGTCATACAAACCTCCGTGCTTGCTGGCTGCGCAGTCTTCAAAAGCTCAGACACGGCTCCCGCCAGGTTCTTGGCAGCGTGGAGGAGTTGTCTGCCGTTCCCACCTTCATCCTCCATGAGAGCAGCCAGAAGCTTCACACCGCGGGACATCTCCGTCAGGTTAGAGGAGATGGTGGTCACCGCACATCCCACCGCCGTGTAATCCGTGTCAGCCGGGTCACCTGCAACACAAGCACAAGTCACAAGTCCATGTATGGAGCACGCGGCCACGTCTATGGAGCACGCGGCCACGTCTATGGAGCACGCGGCCACGTCTATGGAGCACGCGGCCACGTGTATCACGCAGGTGAGCGGCTCGTGTATCACGCAGGTGCGCGGCTCGTATATCCCATTTCTATGCTGGAAGAGAGACATGACATCACGCGAGAGGAGAGGCAGGGCCTGCATAATTAGCAGCTCGGATCACCGGACATCTTGTCCTCATGCTCTGGGCTGCTAATTATGCATGTTCTGCCCCTCCCACTTCCATGCTGGGAGAGAGCGATGATTTCCTGGACCAGGATAACTCCTGTCATGGATCCCCCATACTAGGAGCAGCGCAGGTGGCTTCTTCTTACCTGCTGTCAGGTTGACCACGGATGCCGTTCCGGCAGTGATGGCGTCCACCTGGGAGTGGATTTCATGTTTGGACTCATCCATCTTGTTTTTGCGCCAAGCCTTGGCTGCCTGTAAGTGCAGGAGAGTTTGATGCATGGAAGCGGCGGAGGAACGTGACGTGTTATAAGATATTAGGGAGGAGGAGCGATGTGCATCGGGAGAGGCCGCTCTCTAATACCAACACTTCAACATTTCCGGAGCTTCTTAACGGGGTAAATCCAGGGTCACTCAAGCTTTGTCCTGCCACTATGCACGTGGTTTGTTCTCCCTCTACCTCTCCGGCTCTGTGACAATAAGTCAGCCTGGCCACTGGAGGAGCTACATGACACCAGTGATACCTGGCCACGTGCCAGCTGAGGAGCGGGCGATGGGGTGAAAGAGGAGCTACATGACACCAGTGATACCTGGCCACGTGCCAGCCGAGGAGCGGGCGATGGGGTGAAAGAGGAGCTACATGATACCAGTGATACCTGGCCACGTGCCAGCCGAGGAGCGGGCGACGGGGTACAGGAGGAGCTACATGACACTAGTGATACCTGGCCACGTGTGAGCCGAGGAGGGGGCGCCTGGCCACTGGAGGAGCTACATGACACCAGTGATACCTGGCCACGTGCCAGCCGAGGAGGGGGCGCCGGGGTACAGGTGGAGCTACATGACACTAGTGATACCTGGCCACATACCAGCCGAGGAGGGGGCGCCGGGGTACAGGAGGAGCTACATGACACCAGTGATACCTGGCCACGTGCCAGCCGAGGAGCAGGCAACGGGGTGAAAGAGGAGCTACATGACACCAGTGATACCTGGCCACGTGCCAGCCGAGGAGCGGGCGCCGGGGTACAGGAGGAGCTACATGACACCAGTGATACCTGGCCACATACCAGCCGAGGAGGGGGCGCCGGGGTACAGGAGGAGCTACATGACACCAGTGATACCTGGCCACGTGCCAGCCGAGGAGCGGGCGCCGGGGTACAGGAGGAGCTACATGACACCAGTGATACCTAGCGGAGGAGGGGGCGCCTGGGATGAGGGAGGGGGATACGCCAAATCTAAGAGCAGTAACGATTTATACTCACCGCATCCTGACCGAGTGGTGGGAGAGAATCAAAGTCGTCCAGCGTGGCCTGAGCCGCGTCCACCGCCTGCATGCTGGAGTTGATGGTTCCAGTCAGAGCCTGCTGGGCCGAGGTCTGAGGAGAGGAACAGAAGTCACAACAGGAGAAGTGAGAGGGGACCCCGGGGGGGGGGGGGGTGAGAGGGGACCCCGGGGGGAGGAGTGAGAGGGGACCCCGGGGGGAGAGGAGTGAGAGGGGACCCCGGGGGGAGAGGAGTGAGAGGGGACCCCGGGGGGAGAGGAGTGAGAGGGGACCCCGGGGGGAGAGGAGTGAGAGGGGACCCCGGGGGGAGAGGAGTGAGAGGGGACCCCGGGGGGAGAGGAGTGAGAGGGGACCCCGGGGGGAGAGGAGTGAGAGGGGACCCCGGGAGGAGAGGAGTGAGAGGGCACCCGGGGGGGGGGGGGGGGAGTGAGAGGGCACCCGGGGCGAGGGTGGGGGAGTGAGAGGGCACCCGGGGCGAGGGTGGGGGAGTGAGAGGGCACCCGGGGCGGAGAGGAGTGAGAGGGCACCCGGGGCGGAGAGGAGTGAGAGGGCACCCGGGGGGAGAGGGAGGGGGGAGTGAGAGGGCACCCGGGGGAGGGGGAGGGGGGAGTGAGAGGGCACCCGGGGGAGGGGGAGGGGGGAGTGAGAGGGCACCCGGGGGAGGGGGAGGGGGGAGTGAGAGGGCACCCGGGGGAGGGGGAGGGGGGAGTGAGAGGGCACCCGGGGGAGGGGGAGGGGGGAGTGAGAGGGCACCCGGGGGAGGGGGAGGGGGGAGTGAGAGGGCACCCGGGGGAGGGGGAGAGGGGAGTGAGAGGGCACCCAGGGGAGGGGGAGGGGGGAGTGAGAGGGCACCCGGGGGAGGGGAGGGGGAGTGAGAGGGCACCGGGGGAGGGGGAGGGGGGAGTGAGAGGGCACCCGGGGGAGGGGGAGGGGGGAGTGAGAGGGCACCCGGGGCGGGAGGAGTGAGAGGGCACCCGGGGCGGGAGGAGTGAGAGGGCACCCGGGGCGGGAGGAGTGAGAGGGCACCCGGGGCGGGAGGAGTGAGAGGGCACCCGGGCGGGAGGAGTGAGAGGGCACCCGGGGCGGAGGAGTGAGGGGATATGTAGAAAGCTATGAGGGTAAAAGATCTGAAGACATGAACAGAACCAGAACATAGTGTAAAGCCCAGACAGGGCAGTGGTGGCTCCTCACCAGCGGTGGCATGTGTCCCCAATGCATCTGTCCACTGGTGATCTGCTGCTGAGCCTGAGGCATGGAGCCCACCTGGAAATTCTCCGGACCCCGGCTCCAGAACGCATGATAGCGGGAAGCGCCACAGAGCCGTGCTCCACCTTACCAACCTGGTTAAACTGCTGCTGAAGAAGAGTGGACCTGCAGGAGGAAGAACCAGAACTCATCACTGACAGGTGCCGGAACCAGAAACGCTCCAGCCACACACATCCCTGTACACAGGGGGCAGTATTATAGTAGTTATATTCCTGTACATAGGGGGCAGTATTATAGTAGTTATATTCCTGTACATAGGGGGCAGTATTATAGTAGTTATATTCCTGTACATAGGGGGCAGTATTATAGTAGTTATATTCCTGTACATAGGGGGCAGTATTATAGTAGTTTTATTCCTTTACATAGGGGGCAGTATTATAGTAGTTATATTCCTGTACATAGGGGGCAGTATTATAGTAGTTATATTCCTGTACATAGGGGGCAGTATTATAGTAGTTATATTCCTGTACATAGGGGGCAGTATTATAGTAGTTATATTCTTGTACATAGGGGGCAGTATTATAGTAGTTATATTCCTGTACATAGGGGGCAGTATTATAGTAGTTATATTCTTGTACATAGGGGGCAGTATTATAGTAGTTATATTCTTGTACATAGGGGGCAGTATTATAGTAGTTATATTCCTGTACATAGGGGGCAGTATTATAGTAGTTATATTCTTGTACATAGGGGGCAGTATTATAGTAGTTATATTCTTGTACATAGAGGGCAGTATTATAGTAGTTATATTCCTGTACATAGGGGGCAGTATTATAGTAGTTATATTCCTGTACATAGGGGGCAGTATTATAGTAGTTATATTCCTGTACATAGGGGGCAGTATTATAGTAGTTATATTCTTGTACATGGGAGGCAGTATTATAGTAGTTATATTCCTGTACATAGGGGGCAGTATTATAGTAGTTATATTCCTGTACATAGGGGGCAGTATTATAGTAGTTATATCCCTGTACATAGGGGGCGGTATTATAGTAGTTATATTCCTGTACATAGGGGCAGTGTTATAGTAGTTATATTCCTGTACATAGGGGGCAGTATTATAGTAGTTATATTCTTGTACATAGAGGGCAGTATTATAGTAGTTATATTCTTGTACATGGGAGGCAGTATTATAGTAGTTATATTCCTGTACATAGGGGGCAGTATTATAGTAGTTATATTCCTGTACATAGGGGGCAGTATTATAGTAGTTATATTCCTGTACACAGGGGGCAGTATTATAGTAGTTATATTCCTGTACATAGGGGCAGTGTTATAGTAGTTATATTCCTGTACATAGGGGGCAGTATTATAGTAGTTATATTCTTGTACATAGGGGACAGTATTATAGTAGGTATATTCCTGTACATAGGGGGCAGTATTATAGTAGTTATATCCCTGTACATAGGGGGCAGTATTATAGTAGTTATATTCCTGTACATAGGGGGCAGTATTATAGTAGTTATATTCCTGTACATAGGGGGCAGTATTATAGTAGTTATATCCATGTACATAGGGGGCAGTATTATAGTAGTTATATTCCTGTACATAGGGGGCAGTATTATAGTAGTTATATCCCTGTACATAGGGGGCAGTATTATAGTAGTTATATTCTTGTACATAGGGGGCAGTATTATAGTACTTATATTCCTGTACATAGGGGGCAGTATTATAGTAGTTATATTCCTGTACATAGGGGGCAGTATTATAGTAGTTATATTCCTGTACATAGGGGGCAGTATTATAGTAGTTATATTCCTGTACATAGGGGGCAGTATTATAGTAGTTATATTCCTGTACATAGGGGGCAGTATTATAGTAGTTATATTCCTGTACATAGGGGGCAGTATTATAGTAGTTATATTCCTGTACATAGGGGGCAGTATTATAGTAGTTATATTCCTGTACATAGGGGGCAGTATTATAGTAGTTATATTCCTGTACATAGGGGGCAGTATTATAGTAGTTATATTCTTGTACATAGGGGGCAGTATTATAGTAGTTATATTCTTGTACATAGGGGGCAGTATTATAGTAGTTATATTCTTGTACATAGGGGGCAGTATTATAGTAGTTATATTCCTGTACATAGGGGGCAGTATTATAGTAGTTATATTCCTGTACATAGGGAGCAGTATTATAGTAGTTATATTCCTGTACATAGGGGGCAGTATTATAGTAGTTATATTCTTGTACATAGGGGCAGTATTATAGTAGTTATATTCTTGTACATA
Organism: Engystomops pustulosus; assembly: GCF_040894005.1. Taxonomy (NCBI): domain Eukaryota; kingdom Metazoa; phylum Chordata; class Amphibia; order Anura; family Leptodactylidae; genus Engystomops; species Engystomops pustulosus. The sequence goes on along the minus strand of NW_027285394.1, from coordinate 17,139 downwards.
GGGGGCAGTATTATAGTAGTTATATTCTTGTACATAGGGGGCAGTATTATAGTAGTTATATTCCTGTACATAGGGGGCAGTATTATAGTAGTTATATTCCTGTACATAGGGGGCGGTATTATAGTAGTTATATTCCTGTACATAGGGGGCAGTATTATAGTAGTTATATCCCTGTACATAGGGGGCGGTATTATAGTAGTTATATTCCTGTACATAGGGGGCAGTATTATAGTAGTTATATCCCTGTACATAGGGGACAGTATTATAGTAGTTATATTCTTGTACATAGGGAGCAGTATTATAGTAGTTATATTCCTGTACATAGGAGGCAGTATTATAGTAGTTATATTCCTGTACATAGGGGGCAGTATTATAGTAGTTATTTTCCTGTACATAGGGGCAGTATTATAGTAGTTATATTCCTGTACATAGGGGGCAGTATTATAGTAGTTATATTCCTGTACATAGGGGGCAGTATTATAGTAGTTATATTCCTGTACATAGGGGGCAGTATTATAGTAGTTATATTCCTGTACATAGGGGGCAGTATTATAGTAGTTATATTCCTGTACATAGGGGGCAGTATTATAGTAGTTATATTCCTGTACATAGGGGGCAGTATTATAGTAGTTATATTCCTGTACATAGGGGGCAGTATTATAGTAGTTATATTCCTGTACATAGGGGGCAGTATTATAGTAGTTATATTCCTGTACATAGGGGGCAGTATTATAGTAGTTATATTCTTGTACATAGGGGGCAGTATTATAGTAGTTATATTCTTGTACATGGGAGGCAGTATTATAGTAGTTATATTCCTGTACATAGGGGGCAGTATTATAGTAGTTATATTCCTGTACATAGGGGGCAGTATTATAGTAGTTATATTCCTGTACATAGGGGGCAGTATTATAGTAGTTATATTCTTGTACATAGGGGCAGTATTATAGTAGTTATATTCCTGTACATAGGGGGCAGTATTATAGTAGTTATATTCCTGTACATAGGGGGCAGTATTATAGTAGTTATATTCTTGTACATAGGGGGCAGTATTACAGTAGTTATATTCCTGTACATAGGGGGCAGTATTATAGTAGTTATATCCCTGTACATAGGGGGCAGTATTATAGTAGTTATATTCCTGTACATAGGGGGCAGTATTATAGTAGTTATATCCCTGTACATAGGGGGCGGTATTATAGTAGTTATATTCTTGTACATAGGGGACAGTATTATAGTAGTTATATTCCTGTACATAGGGAGCAGTATTATAGTAGTTATATTCTTGTACATAGGGGCAGTATTATAGTAGTTATATCCCTGTACATAGGGGGCAGTATTATAGTAGTTATATTCCTGTACATAGGGGGCAGTATTATAGTAGTTATATTCTTGTACATAGGGGGCAGTATTATAGTAGTTATATTCTTGTACATAGGAGGCAGTATTATAGTAGTTATATTCTTGTACATAGGGGGCAGTATTATAGTAGTTATATTCTTGTACATAGGGGGCAGTATTACAGTAGTTATATTCCTGTACATAGGGGGCAGTATTATAGTAGTTATATCCCTGTACATAGGGGGCGGTATTATAGTAGTTATATCCCTGTACATAGGGGGCAGTATTATAGTAGTTATATTCCTGTACATAGGAGGCAGTATTATAGTAGTTATATTCCTGTACATAGGGGCAGTATTATAGCAGTTATATTCATGTACATAGGGGGCAGTATTATAAGAGTTATATTCCTGTACATAGGGGGCAGTATTATAGTAGTTATATTCCTGTACACAGGGGGCAGTATTATAGGAGTTATATTCCTGTACATAGGGGGCAGTATTATAGTAGTTATATTCCTGTACATAGGGGCAGTATTATAGTAGTTATATTCTTGTACATAGGGGGCAGTATTATAGTAGTTATATTCTTGTACACAGGGGGCAGTATTATAGTAGTTATATTCCTGTACATAGGGGGCAGTATTATAGTAGTTATATTCCTGTACATAGGGGGCAGTATTATAGTAGTTATATTCCTGTACATAGGGGGCAGTATTATAGTAGTTATATTCTTGTACATAGGGGGCAGTATTATAGTAGTTATATTCTTGTACATAGGGGGCAGTATTATAGTAGTTATATTCCTGTACATAGGGGACAGTATTATAGTAGTTATATTCCTGTACATAGGGGGCAGTATTATAGTAGTTATATTCCTGTACATAGGGGGCAGTATTATAGTAGTTATATTCTTGTACATAGGAGGCAGTATTATAGTAGTTATTTTCTTGTACATAGGGGGCAGTATTATAGTAGTTATATTCCTGTACATAGGGGGCAGTATTAAAGTAGTTATATTCTTGTACATAGGGGGCAGTATTATAGTAGTTATATTCTTGTACATAGGAGGCAGTATTATAGTAGTTATATTCCTGTACATAGGGGGCAGTATTATAGTAGTTATATTCCTGTACATAGGGGGCAGTATTATAGTAGTTATATCCCTGTACATAGGGGGCAGTATTATAGTAGTTATATCCCTGTACATAGGGGGCAGTATTATAGTAGTTATAGTCTTGTACATAGGGGCAGTATTATAGTAGTTATATTCTTGTACATAGGGGGCAGTATTATAGTAGTTATATTCTTGTACATAGGGGGCAGTATTATAGTAGTTATATTCTTGTACATAGGGGGCAGTATTATAGTAGTTATATTCTTGTACATAGGGGGCAGTATTATAGTAGTTATATTCTTGTACATAGGGGCAGTATTATAGTAGTTATATTCTTGTACATAGGGGGCAGTATTATAGTAGTTATATTCTTGTACATAGGGGGCAGTATTATAGTAGTTATATTCTTGTACATAGGGGGCAGTATTATAGTAGTTATATTCCTGTACATAGGGGGCAGTATTATAGTAGTTATATTCTTGTACATAGGGGGCAGTATTATAGTAGTTATATTCCTGTACATAGGGGGCAGTATTATAGTAGTTACATTCCTGTACATAGGGGGCAGTATTATAGTAGTTATATTCTTGTACATAGGAGGCAGTATTATAGTAGTTATATTCTTGTACATAGGGGGCAGTATTATAGTAGTTATATTCCTGTACATAGGGGGCAGTATTAAAGTAGTTATATTCTTGTACATAGGGGGCAGTATTATAGTAGTTATATTCCTGTACACAGGGGGCAGTATTATAGTAGTTATATTCTTGTACATAGGGGGCAGTATTATAGTACTTATATTCCTGTACATAGGGGGCAGTATTATAGTACTTATATTCCTGTACATAGGGGGCAGTATTATAGTACTTATATTCCTGTACATAGGGGGCAGTATTATAGTACTTATATTCCTGTACATAGAGGGCAGTATTATAGTAGTTATATTCCTGTACATAGAGGGCAGTATTATAGTAGTTATATTCCTGTACATAGGGGGCAGTATTATAGTAGTTATATTCTTGTACATAGGAGGCAGTATTATAGTAGTTATATTCTTGTACATAGGGGGCAGTATTATAGTAGTTATATTCTTGTACATAGGGGGCAGTATTATAGTAGTTATATTCCTGTACATAGGGGGCAGTATTAGAGGAGTCTACTACAATGAGGATTGTGTGTGGGGGAGATACTGGGGTTTGCTTTCTTGTACTATTTGCCCCCTTGGGTGGTATATAAGACGTCGTCTCCTCTGTCGGTCTCTTACTTCTTGGGGGAGACAGAATCCTCCAGCATGGTCGACTCCTCGTCCCCCTCCAAACCGAAGTGATCTTTGCTCTTTTTCTATCAAAAATAAAGAAAAATAAAGATGGGAGCGATGAATAAATGCCCCGGGGTGGGGTACACAGTGGCCCCGGGGCAGCTCCTCACCTTCTTCAGGATGATGTCGATGTATCCAGCGATGAGTTGTGCGATCTGCTCTCCCTCCGTGGTCTGCACTGAGTAGTAGCCGTCCTGGTAGTCCCCAAAGTCCTAGGACAGGCAAGAACAGGAAGGAAATGGATTGGTCCCTCTAGAGGGGTAGGAGGGGAGGGGTCGCCCTGGGGGGGGGCAGGAGGGGAGGGGTCGCCCTGGGGGGGGCAGGAGGGGAGGGGTCGCCCTGGGGGTGTAAGAGGGGAGGGGTCGCCCTGGGGGTGTAAGAGGGGAGGGGTCGCCCTGGGGGTGTAAGAGGGGAGGGGTCCCCCTGGGGGTGTAAGAGGGGAGGGGTCCCCCTGGGGGTGTAAGAGGGGAGTGGTCCCCCTGGGGGTGTAAGAGGGGAGTGGTCCCCCTGGGGGTGTAAGAGGGGAGTGGTCCCCCTGGGGGTGTAAGAGGGGAGTGGTCCCCCTGGGGGTGTAAGAGGGGAGTGGTCCCCCTGGGGGTGTAAGAGGGGAGTGGTCCCCCTGGGGGTGTAAGAGGGGAGTGGTCCCCCTGGGGGTGTAAGAGGGGAGTGGTCCCCCTGGGGGTGTAAGAGGGGAGGGGTCCCCCTGGGGGTGTAAGAGGGGAGGGGGTCGCCCCTAGAGGGGTAGGAGGGGAGGGGGTCGCCCCTAGAGGGGTAGGAGGGGAGGGGGTCGCCCCTAGAGGGGTAGGAGGGGAGGGGGTCGCCCCTAGAGGGGTAGGAGGGGAGGGGTCGCCCCTAGAGGGGTAGGAGGGGAGGCGTCCCCCCTAGAGGGGTAGGAGGGGAGGGGTCGCCCCTAGAGGGGTAGGAGGGGAGGGGTCGCCCCTAGAGGGGTAGGAGGGGAGGGGTCGCCCCTAGAGGGGTAGGAGGGGAGGGGTCGCCCCTAGAGGGGTAGGAGGGGAGGGGTCGCCCCTAGAGGGGTAGGAGGGGAGGGGGTCGCCCCTAGAGGGGTAGGAGGGGAGGGGGTCGCCCCTAGAGGGGTAGGAGGGGAGGGGGTCGCCCCTAGAGGGGTAGGAGGGGAGGGGTCCCCCCTAGAGGGGTAAGAGGGGAGGGGTGCCCATGGAGGGGTAAGAGGGGAGGGGTCCCCCTGGGGGTGTAAGAAGGGAGGGGTCCCCCTAGGGGGTAGGAGGGGAGGGATCCCCCCTAGAGGGGTAGGAGGGGAGAGGTCGCCCTGGGGGTGTAAGAGAGGAGGGGTCCCCCTGGGGGTATAAGAGGGGAGGGGTCCCCCTGGGGGGTAGGAGGGGAGGGGTCCCCCCTAGAGGGGTAAGAGGGGAGGGGTCGTCCCGGGGGGGGGGGGGCAGGAGGGGAGGGGCCGCCCCGGGGGGGGGGGCAGGAGGGGAGGGGTCGCCCCGGGGGGGGGCAGGAGGGGAGGGGCCGCCCGGGGGGCAGCTATAGCAGCAGGCACTGACCAGGGTGAAGCTCTTGGGGGACGCGGCCCAGCGCTTGATGTTGGTCAGGTTCCACTCCTGGATCACCTCCTTGGTCTTCTCATCCACCCGCATGACACATTCCTTGGTGATGCCCAGAAGACGAGGAACCAACTTATTCTTACCCTTCATTTTCTCCTACAAAATACAGAATGATAAGAGACAAAAACAAGAAGAGGGTTCATGTCCTGATACACTGTGCGGGGTCCGGTCATACATGGGGGTGATGATGAGAAGAGGATGCATGTCCTGATACACTGTGCAGGGTCTGGTCATACATGTGGGTGATGAGAAGAGGATGCATGTCCTGATACACTGTGCAGGGTCTGGTCATACATGTGGGTGATGAGAAGAGGGTGCATGTCCTGATACACTGTGCAGGGTCCGGTCATACATGTGGGTGATGATGAGAAGAGGATGCATGTCCTGATACACTGTACAGGGTCTGGTCATACATGTGGGTGATAAGAAGAGGGTGCATGTCCTGATACACTGTGCATGGTCCGGTCATACATGTGGGTGATGATGAGAAGAGGGTTCATGTCCTGATACACTGTGCAGGGTCCGGTCATACATGTGGGTGATGATGAGAAGAGGATGCATGTCCTGATACACTGTACAGGGTCTGGTCATACATGTGGGTGATAAGAAGAGGGTGCATGTCCTGATACACTGTGCATGGTCCGGTCATACATGTGGGTGATGATGAGAAGAGGGTGCATGTCCTGATACACTGTGCGGGATCTGGTCATACATGGGGGTGATGATGAGAAGAGGATGCATGTCCTGATACACTGTACAGGGTCTGGTCATACATGTGGGTGATAAGAAGAGGGTGCATGTCCTGATACACTGTGCAGGGTCTGGTCATACATGTGGGTGATGAGAAGAGGGTGCATGTCCTGATACACTGTGCAGGGTCTGGTCATACATGTGGGTGATGATGAGAAGAGGGTGCATGTCCTGATACACTGTACAGGGTCTGGTCATACATGTGGGTGATGAGAAGAGGGTGCATGTCCTGATACACTGTGCAGGGTCTGGTCATACATGTGGGTGATGAGAAGAGGATGCATGTCCTGATACACTGTGCGGGGTCTGGTCATACATGTGGGTGATGATGAGAAGAGGGTGCATGTCCTGATACACTGTACAGGGTCTGGTCATACATGTGGGTGATGAGAAGAGGGTGCATGTCCTGATACACTGTGCAGGGTCTGGTCATACATGTGGGTGATGATGAGAAGAGGATGCATGTCCTGATACACTGCGCGGGGTCCGGTCATACATGTGGGTGATGATGAGAAGAGGATGCATGTCCTGATACACTGTGCAGGGTCCGGTCATACATGTGGGTGATGATGAGAAGAGGGTGCATGTCCTGATACACTGTGCAGGGTCCGGTCATACATGTGGGTGATGGGAAGAGGGTGCATGTCCTGATACACTGTGCAGGGTCCGGTCACACATGTGGGTGATGATGAGAAGAGGGTGCATGTCCTGATACACTGTGCAGGGTCCGGTCATACATGTGGGTGATGGGAAGAGGGTGCATGTCCTGATACACTGTGCAGGGTCTGGTCATACATGTGGGTGATGATGAGAAGAGGATGCATGTCCTGATACACTGTGCGGGGTCCGGTCATACATGTGGGTGATGATGAGAAGAGGATGCATGTCCTGATACACTGTGCAGGGTCCGGTCATACATGTGGGTGATGAGAAGAGGATGCATGTCCTGATACACTGTGCAGGGTCCGGTCATACATGTGGGTGATGAGAAGAGGGTGCATGTCCTGATACACTGTGCAGGGTCTGGTCATACATGTGGGTGATGAGAAGAGGATGCATGTCCTGATACACCGTGGAGGGTCTGGTCATACATGTGGGTGATGAGAAGAGGATGCATGTCCTGATACACTGTGCAGGGTCTGGTCATACATGTGGGTGATGAGAAGAGGATGCATGTCCTGATACACTGTGCAGGGTCCGGTCATACATGTGGGTGATGATGAGAAGAGGGTGCATGTCCTGATACACTGTGCAGGGTCCGGTCATACATGTGGGTGATGGGAAGAGGGTGCATGTCCTGATACACTGTGCAGGGTCCGGTCATACATGTGGGTGATGATGAGAAGAGGGTGCATGTCCTGATACACTGTGCAGGGTCCGGTCATACATGTGGGTGATGAGAAGAGGGTGCATGTCCTGATACACTGTGCAGGGTCCGGTCATACATGTGGGTGATGAGAAGAGGGTGCATGTCCTGATACACTGTGCAGGGTCTGGTCATACATGTGGGTGATGAGAAGAGGATGCATGTCCTGATACACCGTGGAGGGTCTGGTCATACATGTGGGTGATGAGAAGAGGATGCATGTCCTGATACACTGTGCAGGGTCTGGTCATACATGTGGGTGATGAGAAGAGGGTGCATGTCCTGATACACTGTGCAGGGTCCGGTCATACATGTGGGTGATGATGAGAAGTGGATGCATGTCCTGATACACTGTGCAGGGTCCGGTCATACATGTGGGTGATGATGAGAAGAGGGTGCATGTCCCGGTCATACTTGGGGGTGATGATGAGAAGAGGGTGCATGTCCCGGTCATACATGGGGGTGATGATGAGAAGAGGGTGCATGTCCTGGTCATACTTGGGGGTGATGATGAGAAGAGGGTGCATGTCCCGGTCATACATGGGGGTGATGATGAGAAGAGGGTGCATGTCCCGGTCATACTTGGGGGTGATGATGAGAAGAGGGTACATGTCCCGGTCATACATGTGGGTGATGATGAGAAGAGGGTGCATGTCCCGGTCATACATGTGGGTGATGATGAGAAGAGGGTGCATGTCCCGGTCATACTTGGGGGTGATGATGAGAAGAGGGTGCATGTCCCGGTCATACATGGGGGTGATGATGAGAAGAGGGTGCATGTCCCGGTCATACATGGGGGTGATGATGAGAAGAGGGTGCATGTCCCGGTCATACTTGGGGGTGATGATGAGAAGAGGGTGCATGTCCCGGTCATACATGGGGGTGATGATGAGAAGAGGGTGCATGTCCCGGTCATACATGGGGGTGATGATGAGAAGAGGGTGCATGTCCCGGTCATACTTGGGGGTGATGATGAGAAGAGGGTGCATGTCCCAGTCATACTTGGGGGTGATGATGAGAAGAGGGTGCATGTCCCAGTCATACATGGGGGTGATGATGAGAAGAGGGTGCATGTCCCGGTCATACATGGGGGTAATGATGAGAAGAGGGTGCATGTCCCGGTCATACATGGGGGGTCATCACTCACCTTCACCAGGAAGAAGGAGACTCCGTACGTCTTCAGAGAACGCGCCAACTTCACGTATCGCGCCTTCGCTTCTATCTCACTCATGTTACCGCACTGCTTGTGCGACTGCGGAGACAGGAGGGTGAGAACACGCCACATACACGTCTCACGTACATGTCCCACGCACACGTCCCCACGTACACGCCCCACGCCAAGCACACGTCCCCACGTACACGCCCCACGCCAAGCACACGTCCCCACGCACACGTCCCCAAGCCACGTCCCCACGCCAAGCACATGTCCCCACGCACAGCACATGTCCCCACGCACAGCACACGTCCCCACGCACAGCACACGTCCCCACGCACACGTCCCCACGCACACGTCCCCACGCACACGACCCCACGCACACGACCCCACGCACACGACCCCACGCACACGACCCCACGCACACGACCCCACGCCAAGCACACGTCCCCACGCACACGTCCCCAAGCCACGTCCCCACGCCAAGCACATGTCCCCACGCACAGCACACGTCCCCACGCACAGCACACGTCCCCACGCACACGTCCCCACGCACACGTCCCCACGCACACGACCCCACGCACACGACCCCACGCACACGACCCCACGCACACGACCCCACGCCAAGCACACGTCCCCACGCACAGCACACGTCCCCACGCACAGCACACGTCCCCACGCACAGCACACGTCCCCACGCACAGCACACGTCCCCACGCACAGCACACGTCCCCACGCACAGCACACGACCCCACGCACAGCACACGTCCCCACGCACAGCACACGTCCCCACGCCCCGCACACACGCCCCACACTATATACACATAACCCACCATAAAGATCTTCCGTTCCCCCTTCTGCTTGATATATTCCTTAGGCAAAAAATCTTTTAATCTGAAATAAGAAACAAATGAGTTACACAAAATGTGTACACCAGAATCATAACCCATTCCGTCACCAACCCCTCCGCCGCCGTCGTCGCCCCCACCTCCACCTCCGTCGTCGCCCCCACCTCCACCTCCGTCGTCGCCCCCACCTCCACCTCCGTCGTCGCCCCCACCTCCACCTCCGTCGTCGCCCCCACCTCCACCTCCGTCGTCGCCCCCACCTCCACCTCCGTCGTCGCCCCCACCTCCACCTCCGTCGTCGTCCCCACCTCCGTCGTCGTCCCCACCTCCACCTCTGTCGTCGTCCCCACCTCCACCTCTGTCGTCGTCCCCACCTCCACCTCCGTCGTCGTCCCCACCTCCACCTCTGTCGTCGTCCCCACCTCCACCTCCGTCGTCGTCCCCACCTCCACCTCCGTCGTCGTCCCCACCTCCACCTCTGTCGTCGTCCCCACCTCCACCTCCGTCGTCGCCCCCACCTCCACCTCCGTCGTCGTCCCCACCTCCGTCGTCGTCCCCACCTCCACCTCTGTCGTCGCCCCCACCTCCACCTCCGTCGTCGTCCCCACCTCCGTCGTCGTCCCCACCTCCACCTCTGTCGTCGTCCCCACCTCCACCTCTGTCGTCGTCCCCACCTCCACCTCCGTCGTCGCCCCCACCTCCACCTCCGTCGTCGTCCCCACCTCCGTCGTCGTCCCCACCTCCACCTCTGTCGTCGTCCCCACCTCCACCTCCGTCGTCGTCCCCACCTCCACCTCTGTCGTCGTCCCCACCTCCACCTCCGTCGTCGCCCCCACCTCCACCTCCGTCGTCGTCCCCACCTCCACCTCTGTCGTCGTCCCCACCTCCACCTCCGTCGTCGTCCCCACCTCCACCTCCGTCGTCGTCCCCACCTTCATGATGCTGTGGTCCACCACCATCTCATTACTTACTCTAAGAACCCAGGTTTGTGTTTGATCTCATTGTGCGGTCCAAACTGCACTTGGCACTGGTAACCAGCAAACTCACAGGCCTTATCGAAGGAGACCGGGTGCGAGCCATTAAGAATGTCATCCCGAGCCTAGGAGAGATGAGCAGAGGCATCTCAGAGCAGCAGGAGCAAAGCAAAAACAATGGAGGAGCCAGGGAATGGACCTACCTGCACATAGAGGAGGTTAAGCTGTACAGGGTCACGGGAGTCCACATTCTGGTCAGAGTAGAAGAACTTGCGCCTAAGGAGAAGCGTTTCGTTTTCATCCACTCCTTGCTCCCGCAGCGTTCGCCCAGGATCCAGCCAGTTCACTGCAAGACCAAACACCAGGCTGACGACCTGAAGGAACCCCAGGCACCACAAAAACATCCCAAAAATAGCAACACTAAGAGGGTGAAAGTCATTGGAAAGGGTGTCCAACCAAAGGTCATCAGCAGACCACATCGCTCAAGTCTCTTCTACCAGAGCACCAATGGGCAATAGCAGGTTCTGCTGCTAGACTCCTCAACCCTACAGGTCACAGCAGGTTCTCCTACCAGACTCCTCAACCCTACAGGTCACAGCAGGTTCTCCTACTAGACTCCTCAACCCTACAGATCACAGCAGGTTCTCCTACTAGACTCCTCAACCCTACAGGTCACAGCAGGTTCTCCTACTAGACTCCTCAACCCTACAGGTCACAGCAGGTTCTCCTACCAGACTCCTCAACCCTACAGGTCACAGCAGGTTCTCCTACTAGACTCCTCAACCCTACAGATCACAGCAGGTTCTCCTACTAGACTCCTCAACCCTACAGGTCACAGCAGGTTCTCCTACCAGACTCCTCAACCCTACAGGTCACAACAGGTTCTCCTACCAGACTACTCAACCCGACAGGTCACAGCAGGTTCTCCTACTAGACTCCTCAACCCTACAGGTCACAGCAGGTTCTCCTACTAGACTCCTCAACCCTACAGGTCACAGCAGGTTCTCCTACTAGACTCCTAAACCCTACAGGTCACAGCAGGTTCTCCTACCAGACTCCTCAACCCCACAGGTCACAGCAGGTTCTCCTACCAGACTCCTCAACCCTACAGGTCACAGCAGGTTCTCCTACCAGACTACTCAACCCTACAGGTCACAGCAGGTTCTCCTACTAGACTCCTCAACCCTACAGGTCACAGCAGGTTCTCCTACCAGACTACTCAACCCTACAGGTCACAGCAGGTTCTCCTACTAGACTCCTCAACCCTACAGGTCACAGCAGGTTCTCCTAGCAGACTCCTCAACCCTACAGGTCACAGCAGGTTCTCCTACTAGACTCCTCAACCCTACAGGTCACAGCAGGTTCTCCTTCTAGACTCCTCAACCCTACAGATCACAGCAGGTTCTCCTACTAAACTCCTTAACCCTACAGGTCACAGCAGGTTCTCCAACCAGACTCCTCAACCCTACAGGTCACAACAGGTTCTCCTACCAGACTCCTCAACCCTACAGGTCACAGCAGGTTCTCCTACCAGACTCCTCAACCCTACAGGTCACAGCAGGTTCTCCTTCTAGACTCCTCAACCCTACAGGTCACAGCAGGTTCTCCTACCAGACTCCTCAACCCTACAGGTCACAGCAGGTTCTCCTACCAGACTCCTCAACCCTACAGGTCACAGCAGGTTCTCCTACCAGACTCCTCAACCCTACAGGTCACAGCAGGTTCTCCTACCAGACTCCTCAACACTACAGGTCACAGCAGGTTCTCCTACCAGACTCCTCAACCCTACAGGTCACAGCAGGTTCTCCTACTAGACTCCTAAACCCTACAGGTCACAGCAGGTTCTTCTACCAGACTCCTCAACCCTACAGGTCACAGCAGGTTCTCCTACTAAACTCCTTAACCCTACAGGTCACAGCAGGTTCTCCTACCAGACTCCTCAACCCTACAGGTCACAGCAGGTTCTGCTGCTAGACTCCTCAACCCTACAGGTCACAGCAGGTTCTCCTACTAGACTCCTCAACCCTACAGGTCACAGCAGGTTCTCCTTCTAGACTCCTCAACCCTACAGATCACAGCAGGTTCTCCTACTAAACTCCTTAACCCTACAGGTCACAGCAGGTTCTCCTACCAGACTCCTCAACCCTACAGGTCACAACAGGTTCTCCTACCAGACTCCTCAACCCTACAGGTCACAGCAGGTTCTCCTACCAGACTCCTCAACCCTACAGGTCACAGCAGGTTCTCCTACCAGACTCCTCAACCCTACAGGTCACAGCAGGTTCTCCTACCAGACTCCTCAACCCTACAGGTCACAGCAGGTTCTCCTTCTAGACTCCTCAACCCTACAGGTCACAGCAGGTTCTCCTACCAGACTCCTCAACCCTACAGGTCACAGCAGGTTCTCCTACCAGACTCCTCAACCCTACAGGTCACAGCAGGTTCTCCTACCAGACTCCTCAACACTACAGGTCACAGCAGGTTCTCCTACCAGACTCCTCAACCCTACAGGTCACAGCAGGTTCTCCTACTAGACTCCTAAACCCTACAGGTCACAGCAGGTTCTCCTACCAGACTCCTCAACCCTACAGATCACAGCAGGTTCTCCTACTAAACTCCTTAACCCTACAGGTCACAGCAGGTTCTCCTACCAGACTCCTTAACCCTACAGATCACAGCAGGTTCTCCTACTAAACTCCTTAACCCTACAGATCACAGCAGGTTCTCCTACTAAACTCCTTAACCCTACAGGTCACAACAGGTTCTCCTACCAGACTCCTCAACACTACAGGTCACAGCAGGTTCTCCTACCAGACTCCTCAACCCCACAGGTCACAGCAGGTTCTCCTACCAGACTCCTCAACCCTACAGGTCACAGCAGGTTCTCCTTCTAGACTCCTCAACCCTACAGGTCACAGCAGGTTCTCCTACTAGACTCCTCAACCCTACAGGTCACAGCAGGTTCTCCTACCAGACTCCTCAACCCTACAGGTCACAGCAGGTTCTCCTACTAGACTCCTCAACCCTACAGATCACAGCAGGTTCTCCTACTAGACTCCTCAACCCTACAGGTCACAGCAGGTTCTCCTACCAGACTCCTCAACCCTACAGATCACAGCAGGTTCTCCTACCAGACTCCTCAACACTACAGGTCACAGCAGGTTCTCCTACCAGACTCCTCAACCCTACAGGTCACAGCAGGTTCTCCTACTAGACTCCTCAACACTACAGGTCACAGCAGGTTCTCCTACCAGACTCCTCAACCCTACAGGTCACAGCAGGTTCTCCTACCAGACTCCTCAACCCTACAGGTCACAGCAGGTTCTCCTACCAGACTCCTCAACACTACAGGTCACAGCAGGTTCTCCTACCAGACTCCTCAACACTACAGGTCACAGCAGGTTCTCCTACCAGACTCCTCAACCCTACAGGTCACAGCAGGTTCTCCTACTAGACTCCTCAACACTACAGGTCACAGCAGGTTCTCCTACCAGACTCCTCAACCCTACAGGTCACAGCAGGTTCTCCTACCAGACTCCTCAACCCCACAGGTCACAGAAGGTTCTCCTACCAGACTCCTCAACCCTACAGGTCACAACAGGTTCTCCTACTAGACTCCTCAACCCTACAGGTCACAGCAGGTTCTCCTACCAGACTCCTCAACCCCACAGGTCACAGCAGGTTCTCCTACTAGACTCCTCTACCCTACAGGTCACAGCAGGTTCTCCTACCAGACTCCTCAACCCTACAGGTCACAGCAGGTTCTCCTACTAGACTCCTCAACCCTACAGGTCACAGCAGGTTCTCCTACCAGACTCCTCAACACTACAGGTCACAGCAGGTTCTCCTACCAGACTCCTCAACCCTACAGGTCACAGCAGGTTCTCCTACTAGACTCCTCAACACTACAGGTCACAGCAGGTTCTCCTACCAGACTCCTCAACCCTACAGGTCACAGCAGGTTCTCCTACCAGACTCCTCAACCCTACAGGTCACAGCAGGTTCTCCTACCAGACTCCTCAACACTACAGGTCACAGCAGGTTCTCCTACCAGACTCCTCAACCCTACAGGTCACAGCAGGTTCTCCTACCAGACTCCTCAACACTACAGGTCACAGCAGGTTCTCCTACCAGACTCCTAAACCCTACAGGTCACAGCAGGTTCTCCTACCAGACTCCTCAACCCTACAGATCACAGCAGGTTCTCCTACTAAACTCCTTAACCCTACAGGTCACAGCAGGTTCTCCTACCAGACTCCTTAACCATACAGGTCACAACAGGTTCTCCTACCAGACTCCTCAACCCTACAGGTCACAGCAGGTTCTCCTTCTAGACTCCTCAACCCTACAGGTCACAGCAGGTTCTCCTACTAGACTCCTCAACCCTACAGGTCACAGCAGGTTCTCCTTCTAGACTCCTCAACCCTACAGGTCACAGCAGGTTCTCCTACCAGACTCCTCAACCCTAGAGGTCACAGCAGGTTCTCCTACCAGACTCCTCAACCCTACAGGTCACAGCAGGTTCTCCTACCAGACTCCTCAACCCCACAGGTCACAGAAGGTTCTCCTACCAGACTCCTCAACCCTACAGGTCACAACAGGTTCTGCTGCTAGACTCCTCAACCCTACAGGTCACAGCAGGTTCTCCTACCAGACTCCTCAACCCCACAGGTCACAGCAGGTTCTCCTACTAGACTCCTCAACCCTACAGGTCACAGCAGGTTCTCCTACTAAACTCCTTAACCATACAGGTCACAACAGGTTCTCCTACCAGACTCCTCAACACTACAGGTCACAGCAGGTTCTCCTTCTAGACTCCTCAACCCTACAGGTCACAGCAGGTTCTCCTACTAGACTCCTCAACCCTACAGGTCACAGCAGGTTCTCCTACCAGACTACTCAACCCTACAGGTCACAGCAGGTTCTCCTACTAGACTCCTCAACCCTACAGGTCACAGCAGGTTCTCCTTCTAGACTCCTCAACCCTACAGGTCACAGCAGGTTCTCCTACCAGACTCCTCAACCCTAGAGGTCACAGCAGGTTCTCCTACCAGACTCCTCAACCCTACAGGTCACAGCAGGTTCTCCTACCAGACTCCTCAACCCCACAGGTCACAGCAGGTTCTCCTACCAGACTCCTCAACCCTACAGGTCACAACAGGTTCTGCTGCTAGACTCCTCAACCCTACAGGTCACAGCCGGTTCTCCTACCAGACTCCTCAACCCTACAGGTCACAGAAGATTCTCCTTCTAGACTCCTCAACCCGACAGGTCACAGCAGGTTCTCCTACCAGACTCCTCAACACTACAGGTCACAGCAGGTTCTCCCACTAGACTCCTCAACACTACAGGTCACAGCAGGTTCTCCTACTAGACTCCTCAACCCTACAGGTCACAGCAGGTTCTCCTTCTAGACTCCTCAACCCTACAGGTCACAGCAGGTTCTCCTACTAGACTCCTCAACCCTACAGGTCACAGCAGGTTCTCCTTCTAGACTCCTCAACCCTACAGGTCACAGCAGGTTCTCCTACCAGACTCCTCAACCCTAGAGGTCACAGCAGGTTCTCCTACCAGACTCCTCAACCCTACAGGTCACAGCAGGTTCTCCTACCAGACTCCTCAACCCCACAGGTCACAGCAGGTTCTCCTACCAGACTCCTCAACCCTACAGGTCACAACAGGTTCTGCTGCTAGACTCCTCAACCCTACAGGTCACAGCAGGTTCTCCTACCAGACTCCTCAACCCTACAGGTCACAGCAGGTTCTCCTACCAGACTCCTCAACCCTACAGGTCACAGCAGGTTCTCCTACCAGACTCCTCAACCCTACAGGTCACAGCAGGTTCTCCTACTAGACTCCTCAACCCTACAGGTCACAGCAGGTTCTCCTTCTAGACTCCTCAACCCGACAGGTCACAGCAGGTTCTCCTACTAGACTCTTCAACACTACAGGTCACAGCAGGTTCTCCTACCAGACTCCTCAACACTACAGGTCACAGCAGGTTCTCCTACCAGACTCTTCAACACTACAGGTCACAGCAGGTTCTCCCACTAGACTCCTCAACCCTACAGGTCACAGCAGGTTCTCCTACCAGACTCTTCAACACTACAGGTCACAGCAGGTTCTCCCACTAGACTCCTCAACCCGACAGGTCACAGCAGGTTCTCCTACTAGACTCTTCAACACTACAGGTCACAGCAGGTTCTCCTACCAGACTCCTCAACACTACAGGTCACAGCAGGTTCTCCTACCAGACTCCTCAACCCTACAGGTCACAGCAGGTTCTCCTACCAGACTCTTCAACACTACAGGTCACAGCAGGTTCTCCTACCAGACTCCTCAACACTACAGGTCACAGCAGGTTCTCCTACCAGACTCCTCAACCCTACAGGTCACAGCAGGTTCTCCTACTAGACTCTTCAACACTACAGGTCACAGCAGGTTCTCCCACTAGACTCCTCAACACTACAGGTCACAGCAGGTTCTCCTACCAGACTCCTCAACCCTACAGGTCACAGCAGGTTCTCCTACCAGACTCCTAAACCCTACAGGTCACAGCAGGTTCTCCTACTAGACTCCTCAACCCTACAGGTCACAGCAGGTTCTCCTACTAAACAACTCCACCCTAGAGGTCATAGTAGGCTCTGACCAGACTCCTCAAACTTATGGGCCCTTTTGGGTTCCACTTAT
>NW_027285393.1:37500-55992 GCF_040894005.1 Engystomops pustulosus | reverse complement strand
CGCAGCGCCGTCTCCTGGCAGACGTCCCTTGCCGCCTGCGGTGGTCCTCGCCCGGCAGAGAGAAGCCGGATTCGCCCTCTCACCGGTTCTTTTTCACCATTCCGGAGCTCTGAAATCTGCCGGACACCGAGTGACCGAGGACGCTTCCAGGAGGGCGGCAGCGAGAGGCAGAGTGCCACCGGTCGGGAAGCCGGTTCTCCCACACTTTGAAATTTTTTCGCTTGTTCTGGTGGGATGGAGAGAGAGCGTGGCTTATGCGCCCTCTGCCCCGCGGTACGCCCTTGGCTAGCCTTACGCCGGTGGTTCGCCAGGCCACCGGCACCTTGTACAGCGGGGACGGCGTGGCTTATGCGCCCTCTGCCCCGCGGTACGCCCTTGGCTAGCCTTACGCCGGTGGTTCGCCAGGCCACCGGCACCTTGTACGGCGGGGACGGCGTTGCTTATGCGCCCGTCAATCCACCTACTCGCCCCGGCTAGCCTTTTACCCGGAGGGCGCCACGCTCCGGGTAGCAGTGAGCGGCACGAGCCCAGTCATACCATGCCGCTCACCTCGCACCTTTTCCGGCCTCCGCCGCGGAGACCTCCCGCTCTGTTCTGCGGAGAGCGATTTTGGGCAAAATCTACAAAGTCCCCGATGGTTAAGGACGTAGACTGTTGAGCGGGACCTACACACTCTTGTAGCCGAAGGGGCTCGCCATTTCCCGCAGAAAATGGATCACCTCCCGCAGAGGAACATGAAATGCCCCTTCCCGCGGGACCCGAAGGACCACTCTGTCCGAGCAGGCTTCCAGGACCACGGCACGCAAGAGCGACTCAGTCCCGCTGGCATTACGGATCTGACTTAGTGCAAAAACCTGGCAGAGTCGACCAAAACTCCCCTTCTCTGACCGGTATTTTTGTTGCTTTTTCTCTGCCGCCGAAGGTGCACTACGGGTCGGATCGCCCAAAATTTTTACCGGTCGTTTTGGTCTGCGGTTCTTCCGAGAGGTGCCCGCCTGACAGTTCTTTTTCAGCAGCCTCCGAAAGGCCATCCAGCGGGCAAGCCAGGGGTTGGCAGCCGCCGGAGGTGAGCCTTCCCCGGCCGGGGCAGACAGCTCCGACCGCATAATTTTTTCGACTTTCTCCGAGGCCAAAACCCCATGCACTTTTAAAGCCTGCCCGCAGCGCCGTCTCCTGTCAGACGTCCCCGCCGCCTGCGGTGGTCCTCGCCCGGCAGAGAGAAGCCGGAGTCGCCCTCTCTCCGGTTCTTTTTCACCATTCCGGAGCTCTTAAATCTGCCGTACTCCGAGTGACCGAGGACGCTTCCAGGACGGCGGCAGCGAGAGGCAGAGTGCAACCGGTCGGGAAGCCGGTTCTCCCACACTTTGAAAATTTTTCGCTTGTGCTGGTGGGATGGAGAGAGAGCGTGGCTTATGCGCCCTCTGCCCCGCGGTACGCCCTTGGCTAGCCTTACGCCGGTGGTTCGCCAGGCCACCGGCACCTTGTACGGCGGGGACGGCGTTGCTTATGCGCCCGTCATCCCACCTACTCGCCCGGCTAGCCTTTTACCCGGAGGGCGCCACGCTCCGGGTAGCAGTGAGCGGCACGAGCCCAGTCATACCATGCCGCTCACCTCGCACCTTTTCCGGCCTCCGCCGCGGAGACCTCCCGCTAGGACATGCGGGGGGCGATCTTGACCAAAATCTACAAAGTCCCCGATGGTTAAGGACGTAGACTGTTGAGCGGGACCTACACACTCTTGTAGCCGAAGGGGCTCGCCATTTCCCGCAGAAAATGGATCACCTCCCGCAGAGGAACATGAAATGCCCCTTCCCGCGGGACCCGAAAGGACCGCCCTGTCCGAGCAGGCCTCCAGGACCACGGCACGCAAAAGCGACTCAGTCCGCTGGCATTACGGATCTGACTTAGTGCAAAAACCTGGCAGAGTCGACCAAAACTCCCCTTCTCTGACCGGTATTTTTGTTGCTTTTCTCTGCCGCCGAAGGTGCACTACGGGTCGGATCGCCCAAAATTTTTACCGGTCGTTTTGGTCTGCGGTTCTTCCGAGAGGTGCCCGCCTGACAGTTCTTTTTCAGAAGCCTCCGAAAGGGCATCCAGCGGGCAAGCCAGGGTTGGCAGCCGCCGGCGGTGAGCCTTCCCCGGCCGGGGCAGACAGCTCCGACCGCATAATTTTTTCGACTTTTGCCGAGGCCAAAACCCCATGCACTTTTAAAGCCTGCCCGCAGCGCCGTCTCCTGTCAGACGTCCCCGCCGCCTGCGGTGGTCCTCGCCCGGCAGAGAGAAGCCGGAGTCGCCCTCTCTCCGGTTCTTTTTCACCATTCCGGAGCTCTTAAATCTGCCGTACTCCGAGTGACCGAGGACGCTTCCAGGAGGGCGGCAGCGAGAGGCAGAGTGCCACCGGTCGGGAAGCCGGTTCTCCCACACTTTGAAAATATTTCGCTTGTGCTGGTGGGATGGAGAGAGAGCGTGGCTTATGCGCCCTCTGCCCCGCGGTACGCCCTGGCTAGCCTTACGCCGGTGGTTCGCCAGGCCACCGGCACCTTGTACGCGGGGACGGCGTTGCTTATGCGCCCGTCATCCCACCTACTCGCCCCGGCTAGCCTTTTACCCGGAGGGCGCCACGCTCCGGGTAGCAGTGAGCGGCACGAGCCCAGTCATACCATGCCGCTCACCTCGCACCTTTTCCGGCCTCCGCCGCGGAGACCTCACGCTCTGTTCTGCGGAGAGCGATTTTGGGCAAAATCTACAAAGTCCCCGATGGTTAAGGACGTAGACTGTTGAGCGGGACCTACACACTCTTGTAGCCGAAGGGGCTCGCCATTTCCCGCAGAAAATGGATCACCTCCCGCAGAGGAACATGAAATGCCCCTTCCCGCGGGACCCGCAGGACCGCTCTGTCCGAGCAGGCCTCCAGGACCACGGCACGCAAAAGCGACTCAGTCCCGCTGGCATTACGGATCTGACTTAGTGCAAAAACCTGGCAGAGTCGACCAAAACTCCCCTTCTCTGACCGGTATTTTTGTTGCTTTTCTCTGCCGCCGAAGGTGCACTACGGGTCGGATCGCCCAAAATTTTTACCGGTCGTTTTGGTCTGCGGTTCTTCCGAGAGGTGCCCGCCTGACAGTTCTTTTTCAGCAGCCTCCGAAAGGGCATCCAGCGGGCAAGCCAGGGGTTGGCAGCCGCCGGCGGTGAGCCTTCCCCGGCCGGGGCAGACAGCTCCGACCGCATAATTTTTTCGAACTTCTCCGAGGTCAAAATCCCAGGCACTCCGACGGAAGTCCGCCGCGCGTCTCCCGTCTGACGTCCCCGCCGCTCGCGGTGGTCCTCGCCCGGCAGGGAGCTGCCGGATTCGCCCTCTTACCGGTTCTTTTTCACCTTTCCGGAGCTCTGATATCTGCCGCACACACAGTGACCGAGGACGCTTCCAGGAGGGCGGCAGCGAGAGGCAGAGTGCCACCGGGCGGGTCCTCGGTTCTCCCACACTTAGAAAATTTTTGCGCTTGTGCTGGTGCGAGGACGTAGGTCTTTCGACCGGGGCAAGCCTGGAGGGCGGTAGCCGGGATTGGCGCCCTATTCCCGGCTAGCTCTCGGAGGCTTCACCCGGTTGGAGGTTGGAGCTCCGACTTCCATGGGCATGTTCCTCACCGGGACCTACGACCAAGTGTGGCCGAGGGACAGTGACACATTCCCGGGTAGCCTGAGTGGCTGCTCCCGCTGAGCTACTTCCATGGGCACTATTCCTCCCCGGGACTTGCCGCCAAGTCTTGGCCGGGGGACAGTGACACATTCCCGGGTAGCCTGAGTGGCTTCTCCCGCTGAGCTCTTACTTCCATGGGCATGTTCCTCACCGGGACCAACTACCAAGTGTGGCCGGGTTTCGAGCTCCAAACTCGGCTTGCACTTGGTCGCTTGGGGGGTCCCCTCCGCTCCGGGAAGGGCGCCCTCCAGCGGGCAGACGAGGGTACTTCTAGTCTGCCCGAGCTCCATGGGGCCCCTCTCGCCCCTAGGCTCCCCGCCCAGGGTTCCAGGGTCCCGGATAAAGCCACCCTGCCGAGTTCGGTATAGGGTACCGGGCCTGGCTGGAATCACGCCGGGATCGGTGAGACCTCCTCGGCCGCGGCTCAGCCTCCAAACTCCCTTTCGCGGTTCTCTTCCCTTCAACTTCCATGGGCATGTTCCACACCGGGACCTCCGACCAAGTGTGGCCGGGGAACAGTCACCCATGCCCGGGTAGCCTCAGCGGCTGCTCCCGCTGAGGTCAACTTGGAGGTTGGAGCTCCGACTTCCATGGGCACTATTCCTCCCCGGGACCTGCCGCCAAGTCTGGCCGGGGGACAGTGACACATTCCCGGGTAGCCCTGAGCGGCTGCTCCCGCTGAACTCTTACTTCCATGGGCATGTTCCTCATCAGGAACCAACGACCAAGTGTGGCCCAGGGACAGTGACACATTCCCGGTAGCCTGAGTGGCTGCTCCCGCTGAGCTACTTCCATGAGCACTATTCCTCCCCGGGACCTGCCGCCAAGTCCCGGCCGGGGGACAGTGACACATTCCCGGGTAGCCTGAGCGGCTGCTCCCGCTGAGCTACTTCCATGGGCACTATTCCTCCCCGGGACTTGCCGCCAAGTCTTGGCCGGGGGACAGTGACACATTGCCGGGTAGCCTGAGTGGCTGCTCCCGCTGAGCTCTTACTTCCATGGGCATGTTCCTCACCGGGACATACTACCAAGTGTGGCCGGGTTTCGAGCTCCAAACTCGGCTTGCACTTGGTCGCTTGGGGGTCCCCTCCGCTCCGGAAGGGCGCCCTCCAGCGGGCAGACGAGGGTACTTCTAGTCTGCCCGAGCTCCATGGGGCCCCTCTCGCCCCTAGGCTCCCCGCCCAGGGTTCCAGGGTCCCGGATACAGCCACCCTGCCGAGTTCGGTATAGGGTACCGGGCCTGGCTGGAATCACGCCGGGATCGGTGAGACCTCCTCGGCCGCGGCTCAGCCTCCAAACTCCCTTTCGCGGTTCTCTTCCCTTCAACTTCCATGGGCATGTTCCACACCGGGACCTCCGACCAAGTGTGGCCGGGGAACAGTCACCCATGCCCGGGTAGCCTCAGCGGCTGCTCCCGCTGAGGTCAACTTGGAGGTTGGAGCTCCGACTTCCATGGGCACTATTCCTCCCCGGGACCTGCCGCCAAGTCTGGCCGGGGGACAGTGACACATTCCCGGGTAGCCCTGAGCGGCTGCTCCCGCTGAACTCTTACTTCCATGGGCATGTTCCTCATCAGGAACCAACGACCAAGTGTGGCCCAGGGACAGTGACACATTCCCGGTTAGCCTGAGTGGCTGCTCCCGCTGAGCTACTTCCATGAGCCACTATTCCTCCCCGGGACCTGCCGCCAAGTCTGGCCGGGGGACAGTGACACATTCCCGGTAGCCTGAGCGGCTTGCTCCCGCTGAGCTACTTCCATGGGGCACTATTCCTCCCGGGACTTGCCGCCAAGTCTTGGCCGGGGGACAGTGACACATTGCCGGGTAGCCTGAGTGGCTGCTCCCGCTGAGCTCTTACTTCCATGGGCATGTTCCTCACCGGGACATACTACCAAGTGTGGCCGGGTTTCGAGCTCCAAACTCGGCTTGCACTTGGTCGCTTGGGGGTCCCCTCCGCTCCGGGAAGGGCGCCCTCCAGCGGGCAGACGAGGGTACTTCTAGTCTGCCCGAGCTCCATGGGGCCCCTCTCGCCCCTAGGCTCCCCGCCCAGGGTTCCAGGGTCCCGGATACAGCCACCCTGCCGAGTTCGGTATAGGGTACCGGGCCTGGCTGGAATCACGCCGGGATCGGTGAGACCTCCTCGGCCGCGGCTCAGCCTCCAAACTCCCTTTCGCGGTTCTCTTCCCTTCAACTTCCATGGGCATGTTCCACACCGGGACCTCCGACCAAGTGTGGCCGGGGAACAGTCACCCATGCCCGGGTAGCCTCAGCGGCTGCTCCCGCTGAGGTCAACTTGGAGGTTGGAGCTCCGACTTCCATGGGCACTATTCCTCCCCGGGACCTGCCGCCAAGTCTGGCCGGGGGACAGTGACACATTCCCGGGTAGCTTGAGCGGCTTCTCCCGCTGAACTCTTACTTCCATGGGCATGTTCCTCATCAGGAACCAACGACCAAGTGTGGCCCAGGGACAGTGACACATTCCCGGGTAGCCTCAGCAGCTGCTCCCGCTGAGCTACTTCCATGAGCACTATTCCTCCCCGGGACCTGCCGCCAAGTCTGGCCGGGGGACAGTGACACATTCCCGGGTAGCCTGAGCGGCTGCTCCCGCTGGGCTACTTCCATGGGCACTATTCCTCCCCGGGACCTGCCGCCAAGTCTGGCCGGGGGACAGTGACACATTCCCGGGTAGCCTGAGTGGCTGCTCCCGCTGAGCTCTTACTTCCATGGGCATGTTCCTCACCGGGACATACTACCAAGTGTGGCCGGGTTTCGAGCTCCAAACTCGGCTTGCACTTGGT
This sequence comes from Engystomops pustulosus, assembly GCF_040894005.1. Lineage (NCBI taxonomy): Eukaryota > Metazoa > Chordata > Amphibia > Anura > Leptodactylidae > Engystomops > Engystomops pustulosus. The sequence continues at coordinate 49,498 of NW_027285393.1, read as the reverse complement.
CGCTTGGGGGGTCCCCTCCGCTCCGGGAAGGGCGCCCTCCAGCGGGCAGACGAGGGTACTTCTAGTCTGCCCGAGCTCCATGGGGCCCCTCTCGCCCCTAGGCTCCCCGCCCAGGGTTCCAGGGTCCCGGATACAGCCACCCTGTCGAGTTCGGTATAGGGTACCGGGCCTGGCTGGAATCACGCCGGGATCGGTGAGACCTCCTCGGCCGCGGCTCAGCCTCCAAACTCCCTTTCGCGGTTCTCTTCCCTTCAACTTCCATGGGCATGTTCCACACCGGGACCTCCGACCAAGTGTGGCCGGGGAACAGTCACCCAGGCCCGGGTAGCCTCAGCGGCTGCTCCCGCTGAGGTCAACTTGGAGGTTGGAGCTCCGACTTCCATGGGCACTATTCCTCCCCGGGACCTGCCGCCAAGTCTGGCCGGGGGACAGTGACACATTCCCGGGTAGCCTGAGCGGCTGCTCCCGCTGAACTCTTTAGTTCCATGGGCATGTTCCTCATCAGGAATCAACGACCAAGTGTGGCCGAGGGACAGTGACACATTCCCGGGTAGCCTCAGCAGCTGCTCCCGCTGAGCTACTTCCATGAGCACTATTCCTCCCCGGGACCTGCCGCCAAGTCTGGCCGGGGGACAGTGACACATTCCCGGGTAGCCTGAGTGGCTGCTCCCGCTGAGCTACTTCCATGGGAACTATTCCTCCCCGGGACTTGCCGCCAAGTCTTGGCCGGGGGACAGTGACACATTCCCGGGTAGCCTGAGTGGCTGCTCCCGCTGAGCTACTTCCATGGGAACTATTCCTCCCCGGGACTTGCCGCCAAGTCTTGGCCGGGGGACAGTGACACATTCCCGTGTAGCCTGAGTGGCTGCTCCCGCTGAGCTCTTACTTCCATGGGCATGTTCCTCACCGGGACATACTACCAAGTGTGGCCGGGTTTCGAGCTCCAAACTCGGCTTGCACTTGGTCGCTTGGGGGGTCCCCTCCGCTCCGGGAAGGGCGCCCTCCAGCGGGCAGACGAGGGTACTTCTAGTCTGCCCGAGCTCCATGGGGCCCCTCTCGCCCCTAGGCTCCCGGCCCAGGGTTCCAGGGTCGCGGATCCAGCCACCATGCGGAGTTCGGTTTGGGTACCGGGCCTGGCAGAAATCACGCCGGGATCGGTGAGCCCTCCTCGGCCGCGGCTTCGCGCAAAAACTCCCTTTCGCGGTTCTCTTCACTTCAACTTCCATGGACACGTTCCACACTTGGACCTACGACCAAGTGTGCCCGGGGAACAGTAACCCATGCCCGGGCAGCCTCAGCAAGTGCTCCGGCTGAGGTCAGTTTGGAGGTTTGAGCTCCGACTTCCATGGCCATGTTCCTCACCGGGACCTACGACCAAGCGTGGCCGGGTTTCGAGCTCCAAACTCGGCTTGCACTTGGTGGCCAAGGGGGTCCCCTCCGCTCCGGGAAGGGCGCCCTCCAGCGGGCAGACGAGGTTACTTCTAGTCTGCCCGAGCTCCATGGGGCATTATTCCTCCCCGGGACTTGCCGCCAAGTCTGGCCGGGGGACAGTGACACTTGGCCGGGTAGGCGAAGTGGCTTCTCCCGCTGACTTGCCCCTTTGGAAGTAGGAGCTCCTACTTCCATGGGCATTATTCCTCCCCGGGACTTGCCGCCAAGTCTGGCCGGGGGACAGTGACACTTGGCCGGGTAGGCGAAGTGGCTTCTCCCGCTGACTTGCCCCTTTGGAAGTAGGAGCTCCTACTTCCATGGGCATTATTCCTCCCCGGGACTTGCCGCCAAGTCTGGCCGGGGGACAGTGACACTTGGCCGGGTAGGCGAAGTGGCTTCTCCCGCTGACTTGCCCCTTTGGAAGTAGGAGCTCTTACTTCCATGGGCATTATACCTCTCGAAGACTTAGAGCCAAGTGAGCTCCTACTTCCATGGGCATTATTCCTCCCCGGGACTTGCCGCCAAGTCTGGCCGGGGGACAGTGACACTTGGCCGGGTAGGCGAAGTGGCTTCTCCCGCTGACTTGCCCCTTTGGAAGTAGGAGCTCTTACTTCCATGGGCATTATACCTCTCGAAGACGTAGAGCCAAGTGAGCTCCTACTTCCATGGGCATTATTCCTCCCCGGGACTTGCCGCCAAGTCTGGCCGGGGGACAGTGACACTTGGCCGGGTAGGCCAAGTGGCTTCTCCCGCTGACTTGCCCCTTTGGAAGTAGGAGCTCCTACTTCCATGGGCATTATTCCTCCCCGGGACTTGCCGCCAAGTCTGGCCGGGGGACAGTGACACTTGGCCGGGTAGGCGAAGTGGCTTCTCCCGCTGACTTGCCCCTTTGGAAGTAGGAGCTCCTACTTCCATGGGCATTATTCCTCCCCGGGACTTGCCGCCAAGTCTGGCCGGGGGACAGTGACACTTGGCCGGGTAGGCGAAGTGGCTTCTCCCGCTGACTTGCCCCTTTGGAAGTAGGAGCTCTTACTTCCATGGGCATTATACCTCTCGAAGACTTAGAGCCAAGTGAGCTCCTACTTCCATGGGCATTATTCCTCCCCGGGACTTGCCGCCAAGTCTGGCCGGGGGACAGTGACACTTGGCCGGGTAGGCGAAGTGGCTTCTCCCGCTGACTTGCCCCTTTGGAAGTAGGAGCTCCTACTTCCATGGGCATTATTCCTCCCCGGGACTTGCCGCCAAGTCTGGCCGGGGGACAGTGACACTTGGCCGGGTAGGCGAAGTGGCTTCTCCCGCTGACTTGCCCCTTTGGAAGTAGGAGCTCCTACTTCCATGGGCATTATTCCTCCCCGGGACTTGCCGCCAAGTCTGGCCGGGGGACAGTGACACTTGGCCGGGTAGGCGAAGTGGCTTCTCCCGCTGACTTGCCCCTTTGGAAGTAGGAGCTCCTACTTCCATGGGCATTATTCCTCCCCGGGACTTGCCGCCAAGTCTGGCCGGGGGACAGTGACACTTGGCCGGGTAGGCGAAGTGGCTTCTCCCGCTTACTTGCCCCTTTGGAAGTAGGAGCTCCTACTTCCATGGGCATTATTCCTCCCCGGGACTTGCCGCCAAGTCTGGCCGGGGGACAGTGACACTTGGCCGGGTAGGCGAAGTGGCTTCTCCCGCTGACTTGCCCCTTTGGAAGTAGGAGCTCTTACTTCCATGGGCATTATACCTCTCGAAGACTTAGAGCCAAGTGAGCTCCTACTTCCATGGGCATTATTCCTCCCCGGGACTTGCCGCCAAGTCTGGCCGGGGGACAGTGACAATTGGCCGGGTAGGCGAAGTGGCTTCTCCCGCTGACTTGCCCCTTTGGAAGTAGGAGCTCCTACTTCCATGGGCATTATTCCTCCCCGGGACTTGCCGCCAAGTCTGGCCGGGGGACAGTGACATGTGGCCGGATAGGCCAAGTGGCTTCTCCCGCTGACTTGCCCCTTTGGAAGTAGGAGCTCCTACTTCCATGGGCATTATTCCTCCCCGGGACCTACAGCCAAGAGTGGCCGGGGGACAGTGACACTTGGCCGGGTAGGCGAAGTGGCTTCTCCCGCTGACTTGCCCCTTTGGAAGTAGGAGCTCCTACTTCCATGGGCATTATTCCTCCCCGGGACTTGCCGCCAAGTCTGGCCGGGGGACAGCGACATGTGGCCGGATAGGCCAAGTGGCTTCTCCCGCTGACTTGCCCCTTTGGAAGTAGGAGCTCCTACTTCCATGGGCATTATTCCTCCCCGGGACCTACAGCCAAGAGTGGCCGGGGGACAGTGACACTTGGCCGGGTAGGCCAAGTGGCTTCTCCCGCTGACTTGCCCCTTTGGAAGTAGGAGCTCCTACTTCCATGGGCATTATTCCTCCCCGGGACTTGCCGCCAAGTCTGGCCGGGGGACAGTGACACTTGGCCGGGTAGGCGAAGTGGCTTCTCCCGCTGACTTGCCCCTTTGGAAGTAGGAGCTCCTACTTCCATGGGCATTATTCCTCCCCGGGACCTACTGCCAAGTGTGGCCGGGGGACAGTGACATGTGGCCGGATAGGCCAAGTGGCTTCTCCCGCTGACTTGCCCCTTTGGAAGTAGGAGCTCCTACTTCCATGGGCATTATTCCTCCCCGGGACTTGCCGCCAAGTCTGGCCGGGGGACAGTGACACTTGGCCGGGTAGGCGAAGTGGCTTCTCCCGCTGACTTGCCCCTTTGGAAGTTGGAGCTCTTACTTCCATGGGCATTATACCTCTCGAAGACTTAGAGCCAAGTGAGCTCCTACTTCCATGGGCATTATTCCTCCCCGGGACTTGCCGCCAAGTCTGGCCGGGGGACAGTGACACTTGGCCGGGTAGGCGAAGTGGCTTCTCCCGCTGACTTGCCCCTTTGGAAGTAGGAGCTCCTACTTCCATGGGCATTATTCCTCCCCGGGACCTACTGCCAAGTGTGGCCGGGGGACAGTGACATGTGGCCGTATAGGCCAAGTGGCTTCTCCCGCTGACTTGCCCCTTTGGAAGTAGGAGCTCCTACTTCCATGGGCATTATTCCTCCCCGGGACTTGCCGCCAAGTCTGGCCGGGGGACAGTGACACTCGGCCGGGTAGGCGAAGTGGCTTCTCCCGCTGACTTGCCCCTTTGGAAGTAGGAGCTCCTACTTCCATGGGCATTATTCCTCCCCGGGACCTACTGCCAAGTGTGGCCGGGGAACAGTGACTCTTGGCCGGATAGGCCAAGTGGCTTCTCCCGCTGACTGGCCCTTTTGGAAGTAGGAGCTCCTACTTCCATGGGCATTATTCCTCCCCGGGACCTACAGCCAAGTGTGGCCGGGGAACAGTGACTCTTTGCCGGATAGGCCAAGTGGCTTCTCCCGCTGACTTGCCCCTTTGGAAGTAGGAGCTCCTACTTCCATGGGCATTATTCCTCCCCGGGACCTACAGCCAAGTGTGGCCGGGGAACAGTGACTCTTGGCCGGATAGGCCAAGTGGCTTCTCCCGCTGACTTGCCCCTTTGGAAGTAGGAGCTCTTACTTCCATGGGCAGTATACCTCTCGGGGACTTAGAGCCAAGTGTCTTCACCCTTTGGAGGTAGTAGCTCCTACTTCCATGTGCATTATTCCTCCCCGGGACATACTGCCAAGTGTGGCCGGGGAACAGTGACTCTTGGCCGGATAGGCCAAGTGGCTTCTCCCGCTGACTTGCCCCTATGGAAGTAGGAGCTCTTACTTCCATGGGCATTATTCCTCCCCGGGACCTACTGCCAAGTGTGGCCGGGGAACAGTGACTCTTGGCCGGATAGGCCAAGTGGCTTCTCCCGCTGACTTGCCCCTTTGGAAGTAGGAGCTCCCACTTCCATGGGCATTATTCCTCCCCGGGACCTACTGCCAAGTGTGGCCGGGGAACAGTGACTCTTGGCCGGATAGGCCAAGTGGCTTCTCCCGCTGACTTGCCCCTTTGGAGGTAGTAGCTCCTACTTCCATGGGCATTATTCCTCCCCGGGACCTACTGCCAAGTGTGGCCGGGGAACAGTGACTCTTGGCCGGATAGGCCAAGTGGCTTCTCCCGCTGACTTGCCCCTTTGGAAGTAGGAGCTCCTACTTCCATGGGCATTATTCCTCCCCGGGACCTACTGCCAAGTGTGGCCGGGGGACAGTGACATGTGGCCGGATAGGCCAAGTGGCTTCTCCCGCTGACTTGCCCCTTTGGAAGTAGGAGCTCCTACTTCCATGGGCATTATTCCTCCCCGGGACCTACAGCCAAGAGTGGCCGGGGGACAGTGACACTTGGCCGGGTAGGCGAGGTGGCTTCTCCCGCTGACTTGACCCTTTGGAAGTAGGAGCTCCTACTTCCATGGGCATTATTCCTCCCCGGGACTTGCCGCCAAGTCTGGCCGGGGGACAGTGACATGTGGCCGGATAGGCCAAGTGGCTTCTCCCGCTGACTTGCCCCTTTGGAAGTAGGAGCTCCTACTTCCATGGGCATTATTCCTCCCGGGGACTTGCCGCCAAGTCTGGCCGGGGGACAGTGACACTCGGCCGGGTAGGCGAAGTGGCTTCTCCCGCTGACTTGCCCCTTTGGAAGTAGGAGCTCCTACTTCCATGGGCATTATTCCTCCCCGGGACCTACTGCCAAGTGTGGCCGGGGGACAGTGACACTTGGCCGGGTAGGCGAAGTGGCTTCTCCCGCTGACTTGACCCTTTGGAAGTAGGAGCTCCTACTTCCATGGGCATTATTCCTCCCCGGGACCTCCTGCCAAGTGTGGCCGGGGAACAGTGACTCTTGGCCGGATAGGCCAAGTGGCTTCTCCCGCTGACTTGCCCCTTTGGAAGTAGGAGCTCCTACTTCCATGGGCATTATTCCTCCCCGGGACCTACAGCCAAGTGTGGCCGGGGAACAGTGACTCTTTGCCGGATAGGCCAAGTGGCTTCTCCCGCTGACTTGCCCCTTTGGAAGTAGGAGCTCCTACTTCCATGGGCATTATTCCTCCCCTCGACCTACAGCCAAGTGTGGCCGGGGAACAGTGACTCTTTGCCGGATAGGCCAAGTGGCTTCTCCCGCTGACTTGCCCCTTTGGAGGTAGTAGCTCCTACTTCCATGGGCATTATTCCTCCCCGGGACATACTGCCAAGTGTGGCCGGGGAACAGTGACTCTTTGCCGGATAGGCCAAGTGGCTTCTCCCGCTGACTTGCCCCTTTGGAGGTAGTAGCTCCTACTTCCATGGGCATTATTCCTCCCCGGGACCTACAGCCAAGAGTGGCCGGGGAACAGTGACTCTTGGCCGGATAGGCCAAGTGGCTTCTCCCGCTGACTTGCCCCTTTGGAAGTAGGAGCTCCTACTTCCATGGGCATTATTCCTCCCCGGGACCTACTGCCAAGTGTGGCCGGGGAACAGTGACTCTTGGCCGGATAGGCCAAGTGGCTTCTCCCGCTGACTTGCCCCTATGGAAGTAGGAGCTCTTACTTCCATGGGCAGTATACCACTCGGGGACTTAGAGCCAAGTGTCTTCACCCTTTGGAGGTAGTAGCTCCTACTTCCATGGGCATTATTCCTCCCCGGGACATACTGCAAATTGTGGCCGGGGAACAGTGACTCTTGGCCGGATAAGCCAAGTGGCTTCTCCCGCTGACTTGCCCCTTTGAAGGTAGTAGCTCCTACTTCCATGGGCATTATTCCTCCCCGGGACCTACAGCCAAGAGTGGCCGGGGAACAGTGACTCTTGGCCGGATAGGCCAAGTGGCTTCTCCCGCTGACTTGCCCCTTTGGAAGTAGGAGCTCTCACTTCCATGGGCAGTATACCTCTCGGGGACTTAGAGCCAAGTGTCTTCGCCCTTTGGAGGTAGGAGCTCTTACTTCCATGGGCATTATTCCTCTCCGGGACTTACAGCCAAGTGTGGCCGGGGAACAGTGACACTTGGCCGGGTAGGCCAAGTGGCTGCTCCCGCTGACTTGCCCCTTTTGAAGTAGGAGCTCCTACTTCCATGGGCATTATTCCACCCCGGGACCTACAGCCAAGTGTGGACGGGGGACAGTGACATGTGGCCGGATAGGCCAAGTGGCTTCTCCCGCTGACTTGCCCCTTTGGAAGTAGGAGCTCCTACTTCCATGGGCATTATTCCTCCCCGGGACCTACTGCCAAGTGTGGCCGGGGAACAGTGACTCTTGGCCGGGTAGGCCAAGTGGCTTCTCTCCCGCTGACTTGCCCCTTTGGAAGTAGGAGCTCCTACTTCCATGGGCATTATTCCTCTCCGGGACCTACTGCCAAGTGTGGCCGGGGAACAGTGACTCTTGGCCGGATAGGCCAAGTGGCTTCTCCCGCTGACTTGCCCCTTTGGAAGTAGGAGCTCTTACTCCCATGGGCAGTATACCTCTCGGGGACTTAGAGCCAAGTGTCTTCACCCTTTGGAGGTAGTAGCTCCTACTTCCATGGGCATTATTCCTCCCCGGGACCTACTGCCAAGTGTGGCCGGGGAACAGTGACTCTTGGCCGGATAGGCCAAGTGGCTCTTCTCCCGCTGACTTGCCCCTTTGGAAGTAGGAGCTCCTACTTCCATGGGCATTATTCCTCCCCGGGACCTACAGCCAAGTGTGGCCGGGGAACAGTGACTCTTGGCCGGATAGGCCAAGTGGCTTCTCCCGCTGACTTGCCCCTTTGGAAGTAGGAGCTCTTACTTCCATGGGCATTATACCTCTCGGGGACTTAGAGCCAAGTGTCTTCACCCTTTGGAGGTAGGAGCTCCTACTTCCATGGGCATTATTCCTCCCCGGGACCTACTGCCAAGTGTGGCCGGGGAACAGTGACTCTTGGCCGGATAGGCCAAGTGGCTTCTCCCGCTGACTTGCCCCTATTGAAGTAGGAGCTCTTACTTCCATGGGCATTATTCCTCCCCGGGACCTACTGCCAAGTGTGGCCGGGGAACAGTGACTCTTGGCCGGATAGGCCAAGTGGCTTCTCCCGCTGACTTGCCCCTTTGGAAGTAGGAGCTCTTACTTCCATGGGCATTATTCCTCCCCGGGACCTACTGCCAAGTGTGGCCGGGGAACAGTGACTCTTGGCCGGATAGGCCAAGTGGCTTCTCCCGCCGACTTGCCCCTTTGGAAGTAGGAGCTCCCACTTCCATGGGCATTATTCCTCCCCGGGACATACTGCCAAGTGTGGCCGGGGAACAGTGACTCTTGGCCGGATAGTCCAAGTGGCTTCTCCCGCTGACTTGCCCCTTTGGAAGTAGGAGCTCCTACTTCCATGGGCATTATTCCTCCCCGGGACCTACAGCCAAGAGTGGCCGGGGGACAGTGACATGTGGCCGGATAGGCCAAGTGGCTTCTCCCGCTGACTTGCCCCTTTGGAAGTAGGAGCTCCTACTTCCATGGGCATTATTCCTCCCCGGGACCTACTGCCAAGTGTGGCCGGGGAACAGTGACTCTTGGCCGGATAGGCCAAGTGGCTTCTCCCGCTGACTTGCCCCTATGGAAGTAGGAGCTCTTACTTCCATGGGCATTATTCCTCCCCGGGACCTACTGCCAAGTGTGGCCGGGGAACAGTGACTCTTGGCCGGATAGGCCAAGTGGCTTCTCCCGCTGACTTGCCCCTTTGGAAGTAGGAGCTCTCACTTCCATGGGCAGTATACCTCTCGGGGACTTAGAGCCAAGTGTCTTCACCCTTTGGAGGTAGGAGCTCTTACTTCCATGGGCATTATTCCTCTCCGGGACCTACAGCCAAGTGTGGCCGGGGAACAGTGACACTTGGCCGGATAGGCCAAGTGGCTGCTCCCGCTGACTTGCCCCTTTGGAAGTAGGAGCTCCTACTTCCATGGGCATTATTCCACCCCGGGACCTACAGCCAAGTGTGGCCGGGGGACAGTGACATGTGGCCGGATAGGCCAAGTGGCTTCTCCCGCTGACTTGCCCCTTTGGAAGTAGGAGCTCCTACTTCCATGGGCATTATTCCTCCCCGGGACCTACTGCCAAGTGTGGCCGGGGAACAGTGACTCTTGGCCGGGTAGGCCAAGTGGCTTCTCCCGCTGACTTGCCCCTTTGGAAGTAGGAGCTCCTACTTCCATGGGCATTATTCCTCCCCGGGACCTACTGCCAAGTGTGGCCGGGGAACAGTGACTCTTGGCCGGGTAGGCCAAGTGGCTTCTCCCGCTGACTTGCCCCTTTGGAAGTAGGAGCTCTTACTCCCATGGGCAGTATACCTCTCGGGGACTTAGAGCCAAGTGTCTTCACCCTTTGGAGGTAGTAGCTCCTACTTCCATGGGCATTATTCCTCCCCGGGACCTACTGCCAAGTGTAGCCGGGGAACAGTGACTCTTGGCCGGATAGAACTAGTGGCTTCTCCCGCTGACTTGCCCCTTTGGAAGTAGGAGCTCCTACTTCCATGGGCATTATTCCTCCCCGGGACCTACTGCCAAGAGTGGCCGGGGAACAGTGACTCTTGGCCGGATAGGCCAAGTGGCTTCTCCCGCTGACTTGCCCCTTTGGAAGTAGGAGCTCCTACTTCCATGGGCATTATTCCTCCCCGGGACCTACTGCCAAGTAAGGCCGGGGAACAGTGACTCTTGGCCGGATAGAACTAGTGGCTTCTTCCGCTGACTTGCCCCTTTGGAAGTAGGAGCTCCTACTTCCATGGGCATTATTCCTCCCCGGGACCTACAGCCAAGCTTGGCCGGGGGACAGTGACATGTGGCCGGATAGGCCAAGTGGCTTCTCCCGCTGACTTGCCCCTTTGGAGGTAGGAGCTCTTACTTCCATGGGCATTATTCCTCTCCGGGACCTACAGCCAAGTGTGGCCGGGGAACAGTGAAACTTGGCCGAATAGGCCAAGTGGCTGCTCCCGCTGACTTGCCCCTTTGGAAGTAGGAGCTCCTACTTCCATGGGCATTATTCCTCCCCGGGACCTATAGCCAAGTGTGGCCGGGGGACGGTGACATGTGGCCGGATAGGCCGAGCGGCTTCTCCCGCTGACGTCATCGCTTTGGAAGTAGGAGCTCCTACTTCCATGGGCTTGTTCCTCCCCGGGACTTGCCGCCAAGTCTGGCCGGGGGACAGTGACATGTGGCCGGATAGGCCAACTGGCTGCTCCCGCTGAGCCCCTACTTCCATGGGCTTGTTCGTCCCCCGGGACTTGCCGCCAAGTCTGGCCGGGGAACAGTGACATGCCGCCGGATACGGCCGAGCGGCTGCTCCCGCTGACGTCATCGCTTTGGAAGTAGGAGCTCCTACTTCCATGGGCTTGTTCCTCCCCGGGACTTGCCGCCAAGTCTGGCCGGGGGACAGTGACATGTGGCCGGATAGGCCAACTGGCTGCTCCCGCTGAGCCCCTACTTCCATGGGCTTGTTCGTCCCCGGGACTTGCCGCCAAGTCTGGCCGGGGAACAGTGACATGCCGCCGGATACGGCCGAGCGGCTGCTCCCGCTGACGTCATCACTTTGGAAGTCGGAGCTCCTACTTCCATGGGCTTGTTCCTCCCCGGGACTTGCCGCCAAGTCTGGCCGGGGGACAGTGACATGTGGCCGGATAGGCCAACTGGCTGCTCCCGCTGAGCCCCTACTTCCATGGGCTTGTTCGTCCCCGGGACTTGCCGCCAAGTCTGGCCGGGGAACAGTGACATGCCGCCGGATACGGCCGAGCGGCTGCTCCCGCTGACGTCATCACTTTGGAAGTCGGAGCTCCTACTTCCATGGGCTTGTTCCTCCCCGGGACTTGCCGCCAAGTCTGGCCGGGGGACAGTGACATGTGGCCGGATAGGCCAACTGGCTGCTCCCGCTGAGCCCCTACTTCCATGGGCTTGTTCGTCCCCGGGACTTGCCGCCAAGTCTGGCCGGGGAACAGTGACATGCCGCCGGATACGGCCGAGCGGCTGCTCCCGCTGACGTCATCACTTTGGAAGTCGGAGCTCCTACTTCCATGGGCTTGTTCCTCCCCGGGACTTGCCGCCAAGTCTGGCCGGGGGACAGTGACATGTGGCCGGATAGGCCAACTGGCTGCTCCCGCTGAGCCCCTACTTCCATGGGCTTGTTCGTCCCCGGGACTTGCCGCCAAGTCTGGCCGGGGAACAGTGACATGCCGCCGGATACGGCCGAGCGGCTGCTCCCGCTGACGTCATCACTTTGGAAGTCGGAGCTCCTACTTCCATGGGCTTGTTCCTCCCCGGGACTTGCCGCCAAGTCTGGCCGGGGGACAGTGACATGTGGCCGGATAGGCCAACTGGCTGCTCCCGCTGAGCCCCTACTTCCATGGGCTTGTTCGTCCCCGGGACTTGCCGCCAAGTCTGGCCGGGGAACAGTGACATGCCGCCGGATACGGCCGAGCGGCTGCTCCCGCTGACGTCATCACTTTGGAAGTCGGAGCTCCTACTTCCATGGGCTTGTTCCTCCCCGGGACTTGCCGCCAAGTCTGGCCGGGGGACAGTGACATGTGGCCGGATAGGCCAACTGGCTGCTCCCGCTGAGCCCCTACTTCCATGGGCTTGTTCGTCCCCGGGACTTGCCGCCAAGTCTGGCCGGGGAACAGTGACATGCCGCCGGATACGGCCGAGCGGCTGCTCCCGCTGACGTCAT
>NW_027285393.1:0-27500 GCF_040894005.1 Engystomops pustulosus | reverse complement strand
GAGAGAGACGATAGGAGCCGTCGCGACGTACCCATGCAGCGCCGCCCGCCAACGCACAGAGGAGCGGAGGGGATCGGGCGCCAGGTCCGGGGGAAGGCTGGGAGGGAAGCTACGGCGCTGCTACCCAGCTTTCAACCCTGCGGGACCGGTGCTCCGCTCCTATCGCTCCGGCGAACAGGGTCCGCTACGCTTTCAACACCAGCGCCCGGCAGAGGGCTTGGAGAAGGCTCGCGCGGATCCTCGGTTCGGATCGCCTGGCTTCGCGGGAGCGGCCTTCGGCTAGGGCCGACGACGGCCGGACCGAGCAGATTTGGACCGGGGTGCGGGGCGAGTACCTGCCTCTCTCACGAAGGGAGTGTCACCGGTAAGAAGCCTCTTCCCACGTCTGCTTGCCGACTTACGCTCGCCCCGACGAGAGGCCCAACCGAAAGAGTGGAAAGGGGCAGAGATTTCCAGGGTCGCCCCACCAGGGATGCAATACCCCAGTGCAGACAGTCGGCCCTGCCCCGAACCTACTCGGTGGTTTGAAGGTTAACCTCTTGGGGAAAAGCAGCGATTCGCCTCGCGGTGCGTGCCTCCGCGGATCTAAACCCCCTCGATCGATGTGGGGCCAGAGGACCCCTTTTCCCCGTACGAAACTGTCAGCTCACCATGGGCTCGACGTCCGTGGGTCGGGGAGTTGAGCGCTTACGCGCGGCGGGACCTTATAACCTGCAGCGGCTGAGGAGCGAAGATTTCCAGGGTGGGCCCCCGGGGATGCCATACCCCGAGCAGCCTGTCGGCCCCGCTCCTAGCACGCTGGCAAGCAATGGAGTCTTCCCCGCGGCAGCCACCGCCCTCGCCCTAGCCTCGCCGTCGGTCGATGAAGAACGTCGTTCGCCCTCCTCTGGCTCGGGATTTGGAAACGGCCTGGCCTTCGCCTACTCCGTCGGGCAACTGCCTTCCGCCAGCCCCTTCCCTCGAATCCCCTTCTTCCATTTTAGACCCGATCAGGGGATTGGTCAGCCCAGCCCTGGGGTAAGAAGAGGGGTTGGGGTCGGTTCGGCTTCGGGTGCCCCGCTCGGCCAAAGGTTCCCCTCGCTTTGGAAGCACGCGAGGTCGCGGAGGGTGTCGGGGTTATTTTTTCGGCTCCCTGGCTTCGCGGGAGCGGCCTTCGGCTAGGGCCGAGGCCGTCCGGCCCGCGCAGATTTGGACCGGGGTCCGGGGCGAGTACCTGCCTCTCTCACGAAGGGAGTGTCACCGGTAAGAAGCCTCTTCCCACGTCTGCTTGCCGACTTACGCTCGCCCCGACGAGAGGCCCAACCGAAAGAGTGGAAAGGGGCAGAGATTTCCAGGGTCGCCCCACCAGGGATGCAATACCCCAGTGCAGACTGTCGGCCCTGCCCCGAACCTACTCGGTGGTTTGAAGGTTAACCTCTTGGGGAAAAGCAGCGATTCGCCTCGCGGTGCGTGCCTCCGCGGATCTAAACCCCCTCGATCGATGTGGGGCCAGAGGACCCCTTTTCCCCGTACGAAACGGCCGGCTCACCATGGGCTCGACATCCGTGGGTCGGAGAGTTGAGCGCTTACGCGCGGCGGGACCTTATAACCTGCAGCGGCTGAGGAGCGAAGATTTCCAGGGTGGGCCCCCGGGGATGCCATACCCCGAGCAGCCAGTCGGCCCCGCTCCTAGCGCGCTGACGAGCAATGGAGTCTTCCCCGCGGCAGCCACCGCCCTCGCCTCGCCGTCGGTCGATGAAGAGCCGAGTTCGCCCTCCTCTGCTCGGGACTCGGAAACGGCCTGGCCTTCGCCTACTCCGTCGGGCAACTGCCTTCCGCCAGCCCCTTCCCTCGAATCCCCTTCTTCCATTTTAGACCCGATCAGGGGATTGGTCAGCCCAGCCCTGGGGTAGGAAGAGGGGTTGGGGTCGGTTCGGCTTCCGGTGCCCCCGCTCGGCCAAAGGTCCCCTCGCTTTGGAAGCAGAGGGTGCCGGGGTTATTTTCGGCTTGACGCCTAGTCCGGTCCCTGCCGGTTCCCGTGGAGGCCCGCGGTCAAAACCAGCTCCCCGGCTGTCGGAGCCGGAGCCCCGCAGCCCGAGCGGACGCACCGAGTCCCTCATGTAAGGGATAGCCGCCCCTACGGAACGGCCCGGACTGGGACCAGGCACCCCCAGGCGCCGAAGGGGTGGGTCGGCCGTGTTGCCGAAGCTTAGCCGGCGCTGATGACCGCAGCCCCTAACGATGCCCACAGGCGGGGGAGCCAAGGAGAGCACTAGGAAGACGTGGCGGGGTCGGACGGCTCAATTTCCAGGGTGGGACCCCGGGGGTTCAGTACCCCGGGCATCCGGTCGGTTTCGCCGGCGCGACCCCAAGCCTTCCACGGCCCCCTTCGTGGGTGCAGGGATACCGTGCAGGGTGCAGGCTTAGACGCCAATTCCCCAGAAGTTTTAGGGATAGGGTTTGTCCGGGCGCCACCGCAGCGACAACCTCGCAAGAAGCTCTCTTCCACAAAAGCACGGGCAACGTTCGTGTGCGAGTGTTGGTCTCCCATGGTCTACCGACTCCCCCGGGCGGCCCAAGCGTTACGCCCACGGCCGGGCCCTCGAGCAGGCGCACCCCTGGTGCCTCTCGTAAGGGAAGGCTACGGTCCTCAACCCCTCGTATGGCGGGGAGGGCGCATTTGAAACGCTAAAGGACGAGCCCTGTTCGGGACCTGGCGGGGATCCGCGGATTGGCGAGAGGGATGGGTCTGCCGTTGGTCAGAGGGGACGCACCCCTGGGACGCAGTTTGGCATTAGCGACCGATGGCCCATCTACGACCATGTACTCCGGGAGCGCCAAGGAGGACGCGGGTGGGCTTTGGGGGCAGACTCAATTTCCAGGGTCTGGGCGCCGGGGGTGCAATACCCTTAAGCGCTCATGTCGGTTTCGTCTGCCGCCCGCCTCTGGCCCGGCTCCTAGTGACGGGTGCTGTGAACGTGCGATCGTGCTTGCGGTTGAAGAGTTCAAAGGCTACCGCTGGGGATAACACGCCCGGGGAATTTAGAAACCCCCCCCTCCGCTACAATCTCTGCTTCTGCCGGACTCGGAGGGGAGCCGCCCCGGGGGCGACCGCTCCCTCTCCTCTTCCGCGGCGTGCCGCGCGCTTCGCCGTCAGCAGCGGAGCGAACCTTTTTCTCGGTCCGCAGCTCTTCAGGCGTAGGCGGGCAGCGCTAACAGGGTACACTGGGGACCACTCGACCGCAACCGCTCCTCCGACCGACGAGCATACCTACCGCGGATACGCCACGGTGGGTCTAAGCCTCGTCGCCGCCGCGAGGAGCAGGCGGGAGCCGTCCCTTTTCGTGCTGCGGAAATAAACCGTGGACACAGAGGTGTGTCTGCGCTCTCCGACCGGGCGGGGGGCGATTGGACTTGCCCGAGGGACACTAGGCGAGGCGCTGCCGCGGGAGCCGGAGCTCCGCGCTGGACGCTGCCGCCGCCGCCGCCGCCCCCCACCCACGGTACGGTGGAGTACGCCCGTTCCATACGCTTCGTAGCAAACCTCAGCCGAAGCAGAGAGTCCTACCGCTGTGGCAGGAGCGGGGCCGTGCGAGGACCACACTGGCACCGCGCTACACAACCTTAGGCAGAGGACCACAGCCGCTCACGGGGAGCGGGGGATTGATGCGCGACCAAGACTGAGGCTAAGGAACGCTTTACCATAAACCGGCCGGGGCCAATACCCCTGACCGAGCAAAGTGCCCTGCCCCGCCGGATCGCGCTGTGTCAGATCGATCAAAAGAGCGGAGAGCCGAGACTCTACCGCTGGGAGTTTGTGGAGAACGGCCTGGCTTGCGTCCCGTCCTCCCGCCCTCGACCTCACATGGCTAGCCTCACCCGCCGGGAGCCACCCCATTGGGGACCGTAGGGCGGAGAAGGGGTCTCCGCGTCCGGAATTTACTTGTGGAGAACGGCCTGGCTTACGTCCCGTCCTCCCGCCCTCGACCTCACATGGCTAGCCTCACCCGCCGGGCGCCACCCCATTGGGGACCGTAGGGCGGAGAAGGGGTCTCCGCGTCCGGAATTTACTTGTGGAGAACGGCCTGGCTTACGTCCCGTCCTCCCGCCCTCGACCTCACACGGCTAGCCTCACCCGCCGGGCGCCACCCCATTGGGGACCGTAGGGCGGAGAAGGGGTCTCCGCGTCCGGAATTTACTTGTGGAGAACGGCCTGGCTTACGTCCCGTCCTCCCGCCCTCGACCTCACATGGCTAGCCTCACCCGCCGGGCGCCACCCCATTGGGGACCGTAGGGCGGAGAAGGGGTCTCCGCGTACGGAATTTCTTGTGGAGAACGGCCTGGCTTACGTCCCGTCCTCCCATGGCTAGCCTCACCCGCCGGGCGCCACCCCATTGGGGACCGTAGGGCGGAGAAGGGGTCTCCGCGTCCGGAATTTCTTGTGGAGAACGGCCTGGCTTACGTCCCGTCCTCCCGCCCTCGACCTCACATGGCTAGCCTACCCCGCCGGGCGCCGCTCCATTGGGGATACGGTACGGCAAAGCGCGACGCCGCACGATGCCAACACTTTGTGCAAAAACCTGGCAGAGTCGACCAAAACCTCGCTTCTTTGACCGGTATTTTTGATGCTTTTCTCTGCCGCCGAAGGTGCACTGAGGGTCGGATCGCCCAAAATTTTTACCGGTCGTTTTGGTCTGCGGTTCTTCCGAGAGGTGCCCGCCTGACAGTTCTTTTTCAGCAGCCTCCGAAAGGCCATCCAGCGGGCAAGCCAGGGGTTGGCAGCCGCCGGCGGTGAGCCTTCCCCGGCCGGGGCAGACGGCTCCGACCGCAAAATTTTTTCGACTTTCGCCGAGGCCAAAACCCCATGCACTTTTAAAGCCTGCCCGCAGCGCCGTCTCCTGTCAGACGTCCCTTGCCGCCTGCGGTGGTCCTCGCCCGGCAGAGAGAAGCCGGAGTCGCCCCCTCTCCGGTTCTTTTTCACCATTCCGGAGCTCTGAAATCTGCCGGACACCGAGTGACCGAGGACGCTTCCAGGAGGGCGGCAGCGAGAGGCAGAGTGCCACCGGTCGGGTCGCCGGTTCTCCCACACTTTGAAAATTTTTCGCTTGTTCTGGTGGGATGGAGAGAGAGCGTGGCTTATGCGCCCTCTGCCCCGCGGTCCGCCCTGGCTGGCCTTACGCCGGTGGTTCGCCAGGCCACCGGCACCTTGTACGGCGGGGACGGCGTGGCTTATGCGCCCGTCAACCCACCTACTCGCCCCGGCTAGCCTTTTACCCGGAGGGCGCCACGCTCCGGGTACCAGTGAGCGGCACGAACCCAGTCATACCATGCCGCTCACCTCGCGCCCTCTCCGGCCTCCGCCGCGGAGACCTCCCGCTAGGACCTGCGGGGGGCGATTTCTGCCAAAATCTACAAAGTCCCCGATGGTTAAGGACGTAGACTGTTGAGCGGGACCTACACACTCTTGTAGCCGATGGGGCTCGCCATTTCCCGCAGAAAATGGACCACCTCCCGCAGAGGAACATGAAATGCCCCTTCCCGCGGGACCCGAAGGACCGCTCTGTCCGAGCAGGCCTCCAGGACCACGGCACGCAAAAGCGACTCAGTCCCGCTGGCATTACGGATCTGACTTTGTGCAAAAACCAGGCAGAGTCGACCAAAACCTCCCTTCTTTGACCGGTGTTTTTGTTGCTTTTCTCTGCCGCCGAAGGTGCACTGAGGATCGGATCGCCCAAAATTTTTACCGGTCGTTTTGGTCTGCGGTTCTTCCGAGAGGTGCCCGCCTGACAGTTCTTTTTCAGCAGCCTCCGAAAGGGCATCCAGCGGGCAAGCCAGGGGTTGGCAGCCGCCGGCGGTGAGCCTTCCCCGGCCGGGGCAGACAGCTCCGACCGCAAAATTTTTTCGACTTTCGCCGAGGCCAAAACCCCATGCACTTTTAAAGCCTGCCCGCAGCGCCGTCTCCTGGCAGACGTCCCTTGCCGCCTGCGGTGGTCCTCGCCCGGCAGAGAGAAGCCGGATTCGCCCTCTCACCGGTTCTTTTTCACCATTCCGGAGCTCTGAAATCTGCCGGACACCGAGTGACCGAGGACGCTTCCAGGAGGGCGGCAGCGAGAGGCAGAGTGCCACCGGTCGGGAAGCCGGTTCTCCCACACTTTGAAATTTTTTCGCTTGTTCTGGTGGGATGGAGAGAGAGCGTGGCTTATGCGCCCTCTGCCCCGCGGTACGCCCTTGGCTAGCCTTACGCCGGTGGTTCGCCAGGCCACCGGCACCTTGTACAGCGGGGACGGCGTGGCTTATGCGCCCTCTGCCCCGCGGTACGCCCTTGGCTAGCCTTACGCCGGTGGTTCGCCAGGCCACCGGCACCTTGTACGGCGGGGACGGCGTTGCTTATGCGCCCGTCAATCCACCTACTCGCCCCGGCTAGCCTTTTACCCGGAGGGCGCCACGCTCCGGGTAGCAGTGAGCGGCACGAGCCCAGTCATACCATGCCGCTCACCTCGCACCTTTTCCGGCCTCCGCCGCGGAGACCTCCCGCTCTGTTCTGCGGAGAGCGATTTTGGGCAAAATCTACAAAGTCCCCGATGGTTAAGGACGTAGACTGTTGAGCGGGACCTACACACTCTTGTAGCCGAAGGGGCTCGCCATTTCCCGCAGAAAATGGATCACCTCCCGCAGAGGAACATGAAATGCCCCTTCCCGCGGGACCCGAAGGACCACTCTGTCCGAGCAGGCTTCCAGGACCACGGCACGCAAGAGCGACTCAGTCCCGCTGGCATTACGGATCTGACTTAGTGCAAAAACCTGGCAGAGTCGACCAAAACTCCCCTTCTCTGACCGGTATTTTTGTTGCTTTTCTCTGCCGCCGAAGGTGCACTACGGGTCGGATCGCCCAAAATTTTTACCGGTCGTTTTGGTCTGCGGTTCTTCCGAGAGGTGCCCGCCTGACAGTTCTTTTTCAGCAGCCTCCGAAAGGCCATCCAGCGGGCAAGCCAGGGGTTGGCAGCCGCCGGAGGTGAGCCTTCCCCGGCCGGGGCAGACAGCTCCGACCGCATAATTTTTTCGACTTTCTCCGAGGCCAAAACCCCATGCACTTTTAAAGCCTGCCCGCAGCGCCGTCTCCTGTCAGACGTCCCCGCCGCCTGCGGTGGTCCTCGCCCGGCAGAGAGAAGCCGGAGTCGCCCTCTCTCCGGTTCTTTTTCACCATTCCGGAGCTCTTAAATCTGCCGTACTCCGAGTGACCGAGGACGCTTCCAGGACGGCGGCAGCGAGAGGCAGAGTGCAACCGGTCGGGAAGCCGGTTCTCCCACACTTTGAAAATTTTTCGCTTGTGCTGGTGGGATGGAGAGAGAGCGTGGCTTATGCGCCCTCTGCCCCGCGGTACGCCCTTGGCTAGCCTTACGCCGGTGGTTCGCCAGGCCACCGGCACCTTGTACGGCGGGGACGGCGTTGCTTATGCGCCCGTCATCCCACCTACTCGCCCCGGCTAGCCTTTTACCCGGAGGGCGCCACGCTCCGGGTAGCAGTGAGCGGCACGAGCCCAGTCATACCATGCCGCTCACCTCGCACCTTTTCCGGCCTCCGCCGCGGAGACCTCCCGCTAGGACATGCGGGGGGCGATCTTGACCAAAATCTACAAAGTCCCCGATGGTTAAGGACGTAGACTGTTGAGCGGGACCTACACACTCTTGTAGCCGAAGGGGCTCGCCATTTCCCGCAGAAAATGGATCACCTCCCGCAGAGGAACATGAAATGCCCCTTCCCGCGGGACCCGAAAGGACCGCCCTGTCCGAGCAGGCCTCCAGGACCACGGCACGCAAAAGCGACTCAGTCCCGCTGGCATTACGGATCTGACTTAGTGCAAAAACCTGGCAGAGTCGACCAAAACTCCCCTTCTCTGACCGGTATTTTTGTTGCTTTTCTCTGCCGCCGAAGGTGCACTACGGGTCGGATCGCCCAAAATTTTTACCGGTCGTTTTGGTCTGCGGTTCTTCCGAGAGGTGCCCGCCTGACAGTTCTTTTTCAGAAGCCTCCGAAAGGCCATCCAGCGGGCAAGCCAGGGGTTGGCAGCCGCCGGCGGTGAGCCTTCCCCGGCCGGGGCAGACAGCTCCGACCGCATAATTTTTTCGACTTTTGCCGAGGCCAAAACCCCATGCACTTTTAAAGCCTGCCCGCAGCGCCGTCTCCTGTCAGACGTCCCCGCCGCCTGCGGTGGTCCTCGCCCGGCAGAGAGAAGCCGGAGTCGCCCTCTCTCCGGTTCTTTTTCACCATTCCGGAGCTCTTAAATCTGCCGTACTCCGAGTGACCGAGGACGCTTCCAGGAGGGCGGCAGCGAGAGGCAGAGTGCCACCGGTCGGGAAGCCGGTTCTCCCACACTTTGAAAATATTTCGCTTGTGCTGGTGGGATGGAGAGAGAGCGTGGCTTATGCGCCCTCTGCCCCGCGGTACGCCCTGGCTAGCCTTACGCCGGTGGTTCGCCAGGCCACCGGCACCTTGTACGGCGGGGACGGCGTTGCTTATGCGCCCGTCATCCCACCTACTCGCCCCGGCTAGCCTTTTACCCGGAGGGCGCCACGCTCCGGGTAGCAGTGAGCGGCACGAGCCCAGTCATACCATGCCGCTCACCTCGCACCTTTTCCGGCCTCCGCCGCGGAGACCTCACGCTCTGTTCTGCGGAGAGCGATTTTGGGCAAAATCTACAAAGTCCCCGATGGTTAAGGACGTAGACTGTTGAGCGGGACCTACACACTCTTGTAGCCGAAGGGGCTCGCCATTTCCCGCAGAAAATGGATCACCTCCCGCAGAGGAACATGAAATGCCCCTTCCCGCGGGACCCGAAGGACCGCTCTGTCCGAGCAGGCCTCCAGGACCACGGCACGCAAAAGCGACTCAGTCCCGCTGGCATTACGGATCTGACTTAGTGCAAAAACCTGGCAGAGTCGACCAAAACTCCCCTTCTCTGACCGGTATTTTTGTTGCTTTTCTCTGCCGCCGAAGGTGCACTACGGGTCGGATCGCCCAAAATTTTTACCGGTCGTTTTGGTCTGCGGTTCTTCCGAGAGGTGCCCGCCTGACAGTTCTTTTTCAGCAGCCTCCGAAAGGGCATCCAGCGGGCAAGCCAGGGGTTGGCAGCCGCCGGCGGTGAGCCTTCCCCGGCCGGGGCAGAAAGCTCCGACCGCATAATTTTTTCGACTTTCGCCGAGGCCAAAAGCCCAGGCACTTAGAAAGCCTGCCCGCAGCGCCGCCTCCTGTCAGAGGTCCCCGCCGCCTGCGGTGGTCCTCGCCCGGCAGAGAGAAGCCGGAGTCGCCCTCTCTCCGGTTCTTTTTCACCATTCCGGAGCTCTTAAATCTGCCGTACTCCGAGTGACCGAGGACGCTTCCAGGAGGGCGGCAGAGAGAGGCAGAGTGCCACCGGTCGGGAAGCCGGTTCTCCCACACTTTGAAAATTTTTCGCTTGTGCTGGTGGGATGGAGAGAGAGCGTGGCTTATGCGCCCTCTGCCCCGCGGTACGCCCTGGCTAGCCTTACGCCGGTGGTTCGCCAGGCCACCGGCACCTTGTACGGCGGGGACGGCGTTGCTTATGCGCCCGTCAACCCACCTACTCGCCCCGGCTAGCTTTTTACCCGGAGGGCGCCACGCTCCGGGTAGCAGTGAGCGGCACGAGCCCAGTCATACCATGCCGCTCACCTCGCACCTTTTCCGGCCTCCGCCGCGGAGACCTCACGCTCTGTTCTGCGGAGAGCGATTTTGGGCAAAATCTACAAAGTCCCCGATGGTTAAGGACGTAGACTGTTGAGCGGGACCTACACACTCTTGTAGCCGAAGGGGCTCGCCATTTCCCGCAGAAAATGGATCACCTCCCGCAGAGGAACATGAAATGCCCCTTCCCGCGGGACCCGAAGGACCGCTCTGTCCGAGCAGGCCTCCAGGACCACGGCACGCAAAAGCGACTCAGTCCCGCTGGCATTACGGATCTGACTTAGTGCAAAAACCTGGCAGAGTCGACCAAAACTCCCCTTCTCTGACCGGTATTTTTGCTGCTTTTCTCTGCCGCCGAAGGTGCACTACGTGTCGGATCGCCCAAAATTTTTACCGGTCGTTTTGGTCTGCGGTTCTTCCGAGAGGTGCCCGCCTGACAGTTCTTTTTCAGCAGCCTCCGAAAGGGCATCCAGCGGGCAAGCCAGGGGTTGGCAGCCGCCGGCGGTGAGCCTTCCCCGGCCGGGGCAGACAGCTCCGACCGCATAATTTTTTCGAACTTCTCCGAGGTCAAAATCCCAGGCACTCCGACGGAAGGTCCGCCGCGCGTCTCCCGTCTGACGTCCCCGCCGCTCGCGGTGGTCCTCGCCCGGCAGGGAGCTGCCGGATTCGCCCTCTTACCGGTTCTTTTTCACCTTTCCGGAGCTCTGATATCTGCCGCACACACAGTGACCGAGGACGCTTCCAGGAGGGCGGCAGCGAGAGGCAGAGTGCCACCGGGCGGGTCCTCGGTTCTCCCACACTTAGAAAATTTTTGCGCTTGTGCTGGTGCGAGGACGTAGGTCTTTCGACCGGGGCAAGCCTGGAGGGCGGTAGCCGGGATTGGCGCCCTATTCCCGGCTAGCTCTCGGAGGCTTCACCCGGTTGGAGGTTGGAGCTCCGACTTCCATGGGCATGTTCCTCACCGGGACCTACGACCAAGTGTGGCCGAGGGACAGTGACACATTCCCGGGTAGCCTGAGTGGCTGCTCCCGCTGAGCTACTTCCATGGGCACTATTCCTCCCCGGGACTTGCCGCCAAGTCTTGGCCGGGGGACAGTGACACATTCCCGGGTAGCCTGAGTGGCTTCTCCCGCTGAGCTCTTACTTCCATGGGCATGTTCCTCACCGGGACCAACTACCAAGTGTGGCCGGGTTTCGAGCTCCAAACTCGGCTTGCACTTGGTCGCTTGGGGGGTCCCCTCCGCTCCGGGAAGGGCGCCCTCCAGCGGGCAGACGAGGGTACTTCTAGTCTGCCCGAGCTCCATGGGGCCCCTCTCGCCCCTAGGCTCCCCGCCCAGGGTTCCAGGGTCCCGGATAAAGCCACCCTGCCGAGTTCGGTATAGGGTACCGGGCCTGGCTGGAATCACGCCGGGATCGGTGAGACCTCCTCGGCCGCGGCTCAGCCTCCAAACTCCCTTTCGCGGTTCTCTTCCCTTCAACTTCCATGGGCATGTTCCACACCGGGACCTCCGACCAAGTGTGGCCGGGGAACAGTCACCCATGCCCGGGTAGCCTCAGCGGCTGCTCCCGCTGAGGTCAACTTGGAGGTTGGAGCTCCGACTTCCATGGGCACTATTCCTCCCCGGGACCTGCCGCCAAGTCTGGCCGGGGGACAGTGACACATTCCCGGGTAGCCCTGAGCGGCTGCTCCCGCTGAACTCTTACTTCCATGGGCATGTTCCTCATCAGGAACCAACGACCAAGTGTGGCCCAGGGACAGTGACACATTCCCGGTTAGCCTGAGTGGCTGCTCCCGCTGAGCTACTTCCATGAGCACTATTCCTCCCCGGGACCTGCCGCCAAGTCCGGCCGGGGGACAGTGACACATTCCCGGGTAGCCTGAGCGGCTGCTCCCGCTGAGCTACTTCCATGGGCACTATTCCTCCCCGGGACTTGCCGCCAAGTCTTGGCCGGGGGACAGTGACACATTGCCGGGTAGCCTGAGTGGCTGCTCCCGCTGAGCTCTTACTTCCATGGGCATGTTCCTCACCGGGACATACTACCAAGTGTGGCCGGGTTTCGAGCTCCAAACTCGGCTTGCACTTGGTCGCTTGGGGGTCCCCTCCGCTCCGGGAAGGGCGCCCTCCAGCGGGCAGACGAGGGTACTTCTAGTCTGCCCGAGCTCCATGGGGCCCCTCTCGCCCCTAGGCTCCCCGCCCAGGGTTCCAGGGTCCCGGATACAGCCACCCTGCCGAGTTCGGTATAGGGTACCGGGCCTGGCTGGAATCACGCCGGGATCGGTGAGACCTCCTCGGCCGCGGCTCAGCCTCCAAACTCCCTTTCGCGGTTCTCTTCCCTTCAACTTCCATGGGCATGTTCCACACCGGGACCTCCGACCAAGTGTGGCCGGGGAACAGTCACCCATGCCCGGGTAGCCTCAGCGGCTGCTCCCGCTGAGGTCAACTTGGAGGTTGGAGCTCCGACTTCCATGGGCACTATTCCTCCCCGGGACCTGCCGCCAAGTCTGGCCGGGGGACAGTGACACATTCCCGGGTAGCCCTGAGCGGCTGCTCCCGCTGAACTCTTACTTCCATGGGCATGTTCCTCATCAGGAACCAACGACCAAGTGTGGCCCAGGGACAGTGACACATTCCCGGTTAGCCTGAGTGGCTGCTCCCGCTGAGCTACTTCCATGAGCACTATTCCTCCCCGGGACCTGCCGCCAAGTCTGGCCGGGGGACAGTGACACATTCCCGGGTAGCCTGAGCGGCTGCTCCCGCTGAGCTACTTCCATGGGCACTATTCCTCCCCGGGACTTGCCGCCAAGTCTTGGCCGGGGGACAGTGACACATTGCCGGGTAGCCTGAGTGGCTGCTCCCGCTGAGCTCTTACTTCCATGGGCATGTTCCTCACCGGGACATACTACCAAGTGTGGCCGGGTTTCGAGCTCCAAACTCGGCTTGCACTTGGTCGCTTGGGGGTCCCCTCCGCTCCGGGAAGGGCGCCCTCCAGCGGGCAGACGAGGGTACTTCTAGTCTGCCCGAGCTCCATGGGGCCCCTCTCGCCCCTAGGCTCCCCGCCCAGGGTTCCAGGGTCCCGGATACAGCCACCCTGCCGAGTTCGGTATAGGGTACCGGGCCTGGCTGGAATCACGCCGGGATCGGTGAGACCTCCTCGGCCGCGGCTCAGCCTCCAAACTCCCTTTCGCGGTTCTCTTCCCTTCAACTTCCATGGGCATGTTCCACACCGGGACCTCCGACCAAGTGTGGCCGGGGAACAGTCACCCATGCCCGGGTAGCCTCAGCGGCTGCTCCCGCTGAGGTCAACTTGGAGGTTGGAGCTCCGACTTCCATGGGCACTATTCCTCCCCGGGACCTGCCGCCAAGTCTGGCCGGGGGACAGTGACACATTCCCGGGTAGCTTGAGCGGCTTCTCCCGCTGAACTCTTACTTCCATGGGCATGTTCCTCATCAGGAACCAACGACCAAGTGTGGCCCAGGGACAGTGACACATTCCCGGGTAGCCTCAGCAGCTGCTCCCGCTGAGCTACTTCCATGAGCACTATTCCTCCCCGGGACCTGCCGCCAAGTCTGGCCGGGGGACAGTGACACATTCCCGGGTAGCCTGAGCGGCTGCTCCCGCTGGGCTACTTCCATGGGCACTATTCCTCCCCGGGACCTGCCGCCAAGTCTGGCCGGGGGACAGTGACACATTCCCGGGTAGCCTGAGTGGCTGCTCCCGCTGAGCTCTTACTTCCATGGGCATGTTCCTCACCGGGACATACTACCAAGTGTGGCCGGGTTTCGAGCTCCAAACTCGGCTTGCACTTGGTCGCTTGGGGGGTCCCCTCCGCTCCGGGAAGGGCGCCCTCCAGCGGGCAGACGAGGGTACTTCTAGTCTGCCCGAGCTCCATGGGGCCCCTCTCGCCCCTAGGCTCCCCGCCCAGGGTTCCAGGGTCCCGGATACAGCCACCCTGTCGAGTTCGGTATAGGGTACCGGGCCTGGCTGGAATCACGCCGGGATCGGTGAGACCTCCTCGGCCGCGGCTCAGCCTCCAAACTCCCTTTCGCGGTTCTCTTCCCTTCAACTTCCATGGGCATGTTCCACACCGGGACCTCCGACCAAGTGTGGCCGGGGAACAGTCACCCAGGCCCGGGTAGCCTCAGCGGCTGCTCCCGCTGAGGTCAACTTGGAGGTTGGAGCTCCGACTTCCATGGGCACTATTCCTCCCCGGGACCTGCCGCCAAGTCTGGCCGGGGGACAGTGACACATTCCCGGGTAGCCTGAGTGGCTGCTCCCGCTGAGCTACTTCCATGGGAACTATTCCTCCCCGGGACTTGCCGCCAAGTCTTGGCCGGGGGACAGTGACACATTCCCGGGTAGCCTGAGTGGCTGCTCCCGCTGAGCTACTTCCATGGGAACTATTCCTCCCCGGGACTTGCCGCCAAGTCTTGGCCGGGGGACAGTGACACATTCCCGTGTAGCCTGAGTGGCTGCTCCCGCTGAGCTCTTACTTCCATGGGCATGTTCCTCACCGGGACATACTACCAAGTGTGGCCGGGTTTCGAGCTCCAAACTCGGCTTGCACTTGGTCGCTTGGGGGGTCCCCTCCGCTCCGGGAAGGGCGCCCTCCAGCGGGCAGACGAGGGTACTTCTAGTCTGCCCGAGCTCCATGGGGCCCCTCTCGCCCCTAGGCTCCCGGCCCAGGGTTCCAGGGTCGCGGATCCAGCCACCATGCGGAGTTCGGTTTGGGTACCGGGCCTGGCAGAAATCACGCCGGGATCGGTGAGCCCTCCTCGGCCGCGGCTTCGCGCAAAAACTCCCTTTCGCGGTTCTCTTCACTTCAACTTCCATGGACACGTTCCACACTTGGACCTACGACCAAGTGTGCCCGGGGAACAGTAACCCATGCCCGGGCAGCCTCAGCAAGTGCTCCGGCTGAGGTCAGTTTGGAGGTTTGAGCTCCGACTTCCATGGCCATGTTCCTCACCGGGACCTACGACCAAGCGTGGCCGGGTTTCGAGCTCCAAACTCGGCTTGCACTTGGTGGCCAAGGGGGTCCCCTCCGCTCCGGGAAGGGCGCCCTCCAGCGGGCAGACGAGGTTACTTCTAGTCTGCCCGAGCTCCATGGGGCATTATTCCTCCCCGGGACTTGCCGCCAAGTCTGGCCGGGGGACAGTGACACTTGGCCGGGTAGGCGAAGTGGCTTCTCCCGCTGACTTGCCCCTTTGGAAGTAGGAGCTCCTACTTCCATGGGCATTATTCCTCCCCGGGACTTGCCGCCAAGTCTGGCCGGGGGACAGTGACACTTGGCCGGGTAGGCGAAGTGGCTTCTCCCGCTGACTTGCCCCTTTGGAAGTAGGAGCTCCTACTTCCATGGGCATTATTCCTCCCCGGGACTTGCCGCCAAGTCTGGCCGGGGGACAGTGACACTTGGCCGGGTAGGCGAAGTGGCTTCTCCCGCTGACTTGCCCCTTTGGAAGTAGGAGCTCTTACTTCCATGGGCATTATACCTCTCGAAGACTTAGAGCCAAGTGAGCTCCTACTTCCATGGGCATTATTCCTCCCCGGGACTTGCCGCCAAGTCTGGCCGGGGGACAGTGACACTTGGCCGGGTAGGCGAAGTGGCTTCTCCCGCTGACTTGCCCCTTTGGAAGTAGGAGCTCTTACTTCCATGGGCATTATACCTCTCGAAGACGTAGAGCCAAGTGAGCTCCTACTTCCATGGGCATTATTCCTCCCCGGGACTTGCCGCCAAGTCTGGCCGGGGGACAGTGACACTTGGCCGGGTAGGCCAAGTGGCTTCTCCCGCTGACTTGCCCCTTTGGAAGTAGGAGCTCCTACTTCCATGGGCATTATTCCTCCCCGGGACTTGCCGCCAAGTCTGGCCGGGGGACAGTGACACTTGGCCGGGTAGGCGAAGTGGCTTCTCCCGCTGACTTGCCCCTTTGGAAGTAGGAGCTCCTACTTCCATGGGCATTATTCCTCCCCGGGACTTGCCGCCAAGTCTGGCCGGGGGACAGTGACACTTGGCCGGGTAGGCGAAGTGGCTTCTCCCGCTGACTTGCCCCTTTGGAAGTAGGAGCTCTTACTTCCATGGGCATTATACCTCTCGAAGACTTAGAGCCAAGTGAGCTCCTACTTCCATGGGCATTATTCCTCCCCGGGACTTGCCGCCAAGTCTGGCCGGGGGACAGTGACACTTGGCCGGGTAGGCGAAGTGGCTTCTCCCGCTGACTTGCCCCTTTGGAAGTAGGAGCTCCTACTTCCATGGGCATTATTCCTCCCCGGGACTTGCCGCCAAGTCTGGCCGGGGGACAGTGACACTTGGCCGGGTAGGCGAAGTGGCTTCTCCCGCTGACTTGCCCCTTTGGAAGTAGGAGCTCCTACTTCCATGGGCATTATTCCTCCCCGGGACTTGCCGCCAAGTCTGGCCGGGGGACAGTGACACTTGGCCGGGTAGGCGAAGTGGCTTCTCCGCTGACTTGCCCCTTTGGAAGTAGGAGCTCCTACTTCCATGGGCATTATTCCTCCCCGGGACTTGCCGCCAAGTCTGGCCGGGGGACAGTGACACTTGGCCGGGTAGGCGAAGTGGCTTCTCCGCTTACTTGCCCCTTTGGAAGTAGGAGCTCCTACTTCCATGGGCATTATTCCTCCCCGGGACTTGCCGCCAAGTCTGGCCGGGGGACAGTGACACTGGCCGGGTAGGCGAAGTGGCTTCTCCGCTGACTTGCCCCTTTGGAAGTAGGAGCTCTTACTTCCATGGGCATTATACCTCTCGAAGACTTAGAGCCAAGTGAGCTCCTACTTCCATGGGCATTATTCCTCCCCGGGACTTGCCGCCAAGTCTGGCCGGGGGGACAGTGACAATTGGCCGGGTAGGCGAAGTGGCTTCTCCCGCTGACTTGCCCTTTGGAAGTAGGAGCTCCTACTTCCATGGGCATTATTCCTCCCCGGGACTTGCCGCCAAGTCTGGCCGGGGGACAGTGACATGTGGCCGGATAGGCCAAGTGGCTTCTCCCGCTGACTTGCCCCTTTGGAAGTAGGAGCTCCATACTTCCATGGGCATTATTCCTCCCCGGGACCTACAGCCAAGAGTGGCCGGGGGACAGTGACACTTGGCCGGGTAGGCGAAGTGGCTTCTCCCGCTGACTTGCCCCTTTGGAAGTAGGAGCTCCTACTTCCATGGGCATTATTCCTCCCCGGGACTTGCCGCCAAGTCTGGCCGGGGGACAGCGACATGTGGCCGGATAGGCCAAGTGGCTTCTCCCGCTGACTTGCCCCTTTGGAAGTAGGAGCTCCTACTTCCATGGGCATTATTCCTCCCCGGGACCTACAGCCAAGAGTGGCCGGGGGACAGTGACACTTGGCCGGGTAGGCCAAGTGGCTTCTCCCGCTGACTTGCCCCTTTGGAAGTAGGAGCTCCTACTTCCATGGGCATTATTCCTCCCCGGGACTTGCCGCCAAGTCTGGCCGGGGGACAGTGACACTTGGCCGGGTAGGCGAAGTGGCTTCTCCCGCTGACTTGCCCCTTTGGAAGTAGGAGCTCCTACTTCCATGGGCATTATTCCTCCCCGGGACCTACTGCCAAGTGTGGCCGGGGGACAGTGACATGTGGCCGGATAGGCCAAGTGGCTTCTCCCGCTGACTTGCCCCTTTGGAAGTAGGAGCTCCTACTTCCATGGGCATTATTCCTCCCCGGGACTTGCCGCCAAGTCTGGCCGGGGGACAGTGACACTTGGCCGGGTAGGCGAAGTGGCTTCTCCCGCTGACTTGCCCCTTTGGAAGTTGGAGCTCTTACTTCCATGGGCATTATACCTCTCGAAGACTTAGAGCCAAGTGAGCTCCTACTTCCCATGGGCATTATTCCTCCCCGGACTTGCCGCCAAGTCTGGCCGGGGACAGTGACACTTGGCCGGGTAGGCGAAGTGGCTTCTCCCGCTGACTTGCCCCTTTGGAAGTAGGAGCTCCTACTTCCATGGGCATTATTCCTCCCCGGGACCTACTGCCAAGTGTGGCCGGGGGACAGTGACATGTGGCCGTATAGGCCAAGTGGCTTCTCCCGCTGACTTGCCCTTTGGAAGTAGGAGCTCCTACTTCCATGGGCATTATTCCTCCCCGGGACTTGCCGCCAAGTCTGGCCGGGGGACAGTGACACTCGGCCGGGTAGGCGAAGTGGCTTCTCCCGCTGACTTGCCCCTTTGGAAGTAGGAGCTCCTACTTCCATGGGCATTATTCCTCCCCGGGACCTACTGCCAAGTGTGGCCGGGGAACAGTGACTCTTGGCCGGATAGGCCAAGTGGCTTCTCCCGCTGACTGGCCCTTTTGGAAGTAGGAGCTCCTACTTCCATGGGCTTTAATTCTCCCCGGGACCTACAGCCAAGTGTGGCCGGGAACAGTGACTCTTTGCCGGATAGGCCAAGTGGCTTCTCCCGCTGACTTGCCCCTTTGGAAGTAGGAGCTCCTACTTCCATGGGCATTATTCCTCCCCGGGACCTACAGCCAAGTGTGGCCGGGGAACAGTGACTCTTGGCCGGATAGGCCAAGTGGCTTCTCCCGCTGACTTGCCCTTTGGAAGTAGGAGCTCTTACTTCCATGGGCAGTATACCTCTCGGGGACTTAGAGCCAAGTGTCTTCACCCTTTGGAGGTAGTAGCTCCTACTTCCATGTGCATTATTCCTCCCCGGGACATACTGCCAAGTGTGGCCGGGGAACAGTGACTCTTGGCCGGATAGGCCAAGTGGCTTCCTCCCGCTGACTTGCCCCTATGGAAGTAGGAGCTCTTACTTCCATGGGCATTATTCCTCCCCGGGACCTACTGCCAAGTGTGGCCGGGAACAGTGACTCTTGGCCGGATAGGCCAAGTGGCTTCTCCCGCTGACTTGCCCCTTTGGAAGTAGGAGCTCCCACTTCCATGGGCATTATTCCTCCCCGGGACCTACTGCCAAGTGTGGCCGGGGAACAGTGACTCTTGGCCGGATAGGCCAAGTGGCTTCTCCCGCTGACTTGCCCCTTTGGAGGTAGTAGCTCCTACTTCCATGGGCATTATTCCTCCCCGGGACCTACTGCCAAGTGTGGGCCGGGGAACAGTGACTCTTGGCCGGATAGGCCAAGTGGCTTCTCCCGCTGACTTGCCCCTTTGGAAGTAGGAGCTCCTACTTCCATGGGCATTATTCCTCCCCGGGACCTACTGCCAAGTGTGGCCGGGGGACAGTGACATGTGGCCGGATAGGCCAAGTGGCTTCTCCCGCTGACTTGCCCCTTTGGAAGTAGGAGCTCCTACTTCCATGGGCATTATTCCTCCCCGGGACCTACAGCCAAGAGTGGCCGGGGGACAGTGACACTTGGCCGGGTAGGCGAGGTGGCTTCTCCCGCTGACTTGACCCTTTGGAAGTAGGAGCTCCTACTTCCATGGGCATTATTCCTCCCCGGGACTTGCCGCCAAGTCTGGCCGGGGACAGTGACATGTGGCCGGATGCCAAGTGGCTTCTCCCGCTGACTTGCCCCTTTGGAAGTAGGAGCTCCTACTTCCATGGGCATTATTCCTCCCGGGGACTTGCCGCCAAGTCTGGCCGGGGACAGTGACACTCGGCCGGTTAGGCGAAGTGGCTTCTCCCGCTGACTTGCCCCTTTGGAAGTAGGAGCTCCTACTTCCATGGGCATTATTCCTCCCCGGGACCTACTGCCAAGTGTGGCCGGGGGACAGTGACACTTGGCCGGGTAGGCGAAGTGGCTTTCTCCCGCTGACTTGACCCTTTGGAAGTAGGAGCTCCTACTTCCATGGGCATTATTCCTCCCCGGGACCTCCTGCCAAGTGTGGCCGGGGAACAGTGACTCTTGGCCGGATAGGCCAAGTGGCTTCTCCCGCTGACTTGCCCCTTTGGAAGTAGGAGCTCCTACTTCCATGGGCATTATTCCTCCCCGGGACCTACAGCCAAGTGTGGCCGGGGAACAGTGACTCTTTGCCGGATAGGCCAAGTGGCTTCTCCCGCTGACTTGCCCCTTTGGAAGTAGGAGCTCCTACTTCCATGGGCATTATTCCTCCCCTCGACCTACAGCCAAGTGTGGCCGGGGAACAGTGACTCTTTGCCGGATAGGCCAAGTGGCTTCTCCCGCTGACTTGCCCCTTTGAGGTAGTAGCTCCTACTTCCATGGGCATTATTCCTCCCCGGGACATACTGCCAAGTGTGGCCGGGGAACAGTGACTCTTTGCCGGATAGGCCAAGTGGCTTCTCCCGCTGACTTGCCCCTTTGGAGGTAGTAGCTCCTACTTCCATGGGCATTATTCCTCCCCGGGACCTACAGCCAAGAGTGGCCGGGGAACAGTGACTCTTGGCCGGATAGGCCAAGTGGCTTCTCCCGCTGACTTGCCCCTTTGGAAGTAGGAGCTCCTACTTCCATGGGCATTATTCCTCCCCGGGACCTACTGCCAAGTGTGGCCGGGGAACAGTGACTCTTGGCCGGATAGGCCAAGTGGCTTCTCCCGCTGACTTGCCCCTATGGAAGTAGGAGCTCTTACTTCCATGGGCAGTATACCACTCGGGGACTTAGAGCCAAGTGTCTTCACCCTTTGGAGGTAGTAGCTCCTACTTCCATGGGGCATTATTCCTCCCCGGGACATACTGCAAATTGTGGCCGGGGAACAGTGACTCTTGGCCGGATAAGCCAAGTGGCTTCTCCCGCTGACTTGCCCCTTTGAAGGTAGTAGCTCCTACTTCCATGGGCATTATTCCTCCCCGGGACTACAGCCAAGAGTGGCCGGGGAACAGTGACTCTTGGCCGGATAGGCCAAGTGGCTTCTCCCGCTGACTTGCCCCTTTGGAAGTAGGAGCTCTCACTTCCATGGGCAGTATACCTCTCCGGGGACTTAGAGCCAAGTGTCTTCGCCCTTTGGAGGTAGGAGCTCTTACTTCCATGGGCATTATTCCTCTCCGGGACTTACAGCCAAGTGTGGCCGGGGAACAGTGACACTTGGCCGGGTAGGCCAAGTGGCTGCTCCCGCTGACTTGCCCCTTTTGAAGTAGGAGCTCCTACTTCCATGGGCATTATTCCACCCCGGGACCTACAGCCAAGTGTGGACGGGGGACAGTGACATGTGGCCGGATAGGCCAAGTGGCTTCTCCCGCTGACTTGCCCTTTGGAAGTAGGAGCTCCTACTTCCATGGGCATTATTCCTCCCCCGGGACCTACTGCCAAGTGTGGCCGGGGAACAGTGACTCTTGGCCGGGTAGGCCAAGTGGCTTCTCCGCTGACTTGCCCCTTTGGAAGTAGGAGCTCCTACTTCCATGGGCATTATTCCTCTCCGGGACCTACTGCCAAGTGTGGCCGGGGAACAGTGACTCTTGGCCGGATAGGCCAAGTGGCTTCTCCCGCTGACTTGCCCCTTTGGAAGTAGGAGCTCTTACTCCCATGGGCAGTATACCTCTCGGGGACTTAGAGCCAAGTGTCTTCACCCTTTGGAGGTAGTAGCTCCTACTTCCATGGGCATTATTCCTCCCGGGACCTACTGCCAAGTGTGGCCGGGGAACAGTGACTCTTGGCCGGATAGGCCAAGTGGCTCTTCTCCCGCTGACTTGCCCCTTTGGAAGTAGGAGCTCCTACTTCCATGGGCATTATTCCTCCCCGGGACCTACAGCCAAGTGTGGCCGGGGAACAGTGACTCTTGGCCGGATAGGCCAAGTGGCTTCTCCCGCTGACTTGCCCCTTTGAAGTAGGAGCTCTTACTTCCATGGGCATTATACCTCTCGGGGACTTAGAGCCAAGTGTCTTCACCCTTTGGAGGTAGGAGCTCCTACTTCCATGGGCATTATTCCTCCCCGGGACCTACTGCCAAGTGTGGCCGGGGAACAGTGACTCTTGGCCGGATAGGCCAAGTGGCTTCTCCCGCTGACTTGCCCCTATTGAAGTAGGAGCTCTTACTTCCATGGGCATTATTCCTCCCCGGGACCTACTGCCAAGTGTGGCCGGGGAACAGTGACTCTTGGCCGGATAGGCCAAGTGGCTTCTCCCGCTGACTTGCCCCTTTGGAAGTAGGAGCTCTTACTTCCATGGGCATTATTCCTCCCCGGGACCTACTGCCAAGTGTGGCCGGGGAACAGTGACTCTTGGCCGGATAGGCCAAGTGGCTTCTCCCGCCGACTTGCCCCTTTGGAAGTAGGAGCTCCCACTTCCATGGGCATTATTCCTCCCCGGGACATACTGCCAAGTGTGGCCGGGGAACAGTGACTCTTGGCCGGATAGTCCAAGTGGCTTCTCCCGCTGACTTGCCCTTTGGAAGTAGGAGCTCCTACTTCCATGGGCATTATTCCTCCCCGGGACCTACAGCCAAGAGTGGCCGGGGGACAGTGACATGTGGCCGGATAGGCCAAGTGGCTTCTCCCGCTGACTTGCCCCTTTGGAAGTAGGAGCTCCTACTTCCATGGGCATTATTCCTCCCCGGGACCTACTGCCAAGTGTGGCCGGGGAACAGTGACTCTTGGCCGGATAGGCCAAGTGGCTTCTCCCGCTGACTTGCCCCTATGGAAGTAGGAGCTCTTACTTCCATGGGCATTATTCCTCCCCGGGACCTACTGCCAAGTGTGGCCGGGGAACAGTGACTCTTGGCCGGATAGGCCAAGTGGCTTCTCCCGCTGACTTGCCCCTTTGGAAGTAGGAGCTCTCACTTCCATGGGCAGTATACCTCTCGGGGACTTAGAGCCAAGTGTCTTCACCCTTTGGAGGTAGGAGCTCTTACTTCCATGGGCATTATTCCTCTCCGGGACCTACAGCCAAGTGTGGCCGGGGAACAGTGACACTTGGCCGGATAGGGCCAAGTGGCTGCTCCCGCTGACTTGCCCCTTTGGAAGTAGGAGCTCCTACTTCCATGGGCATTATTCCACCCCGGGACCTACAGCCAAGTGTGGCCGGGGGACAGTGACATGTGGCCGGATAGGCCAAGTGGCTTCTCCCGCTGACTTGCCCCTTTGGAAGTAGGAGCTCCTACTTCCATGGGCATTATTCCTCCCCGGGACCTACTGCCAAGTGTGGCCGGGGAACAGTGACTCTTGGCCGGGTAGGCCAAGTGGCTTCTCCCGCTGACTTGCCCCTTTGGAAGTAGGAGCTCCTACTTCCATGGGCATTATTCCTCCCCGGGACCTACTGCCAAGTGTGGCCGGGGAACAGTGACTCTTGGCCGGGTAGGCCAGTGGCTTCTCCCGCTGACTTGCCCCTTTGGAAGTAGGAGCTCTTACTCCCATGGGCAGTATACTCTCGGGGACTTAGAGCCAAGTGTCTTCACCCTTTGGAGGTAGTAGCTCCTACTTCCATGGGCATTATTCCTCCCCGGGACCTACTGCCAAGTGTAGCCGGGAACAGTGACTCTTGGCCGGATAGAACTAGTGGCTTCTCCCGCTGACTTGCCCCTTTGGAAGTAGGAGCTCCTACTTCCATGGGCATTATTCCTCCCCGGGACCTACTGCCAAGAGTGGCCGGGGAACAGTGACTCTTGGCCGGATAGGCCAAGTGGCTTCTCCCGCTGACTTGCCCCTTTGGAAGTAGGAGCTCCTACTTCCATGGGCATTATTCCTCCTCCCCGGGACCTACTGCCAAGTAAGGCCGGGGAACAGTGACTCTTGGCCGGATAGAACTAGTGGCTTCTTCGCTGACTTGCCCCTTTGGAAGTAGGAGCTCCTACTTCCATGGGCATTATTCCTCCCCGGGACCTACAGCCAAGCTTGGCCGGGGGACAGTGACATGTGGCCGGATAGGCCAAGTGGCTTCTCCCGCTGACTTGCCCCTTTGGAGGTAGGAGCTCTTACTTCCATGGGCATTATTCCTCTCCGGGACCTACAGCCAAGTGTGGCCGGGGAACAGTGAAACTTGGCCGAATAGGCCAAGTGGCTGCTCCCGCTGACTTGCCCCTTTGGAAGTAGGAGCTCCTACTTCCATGGGCATTATTCCTCCCCGGGACCTATAGCCAAGTGTGGCCGGGGGACGGTGACATGTGGCCGGATAGGCCGAGCGGCTTCTCCCGCTGACGTCATCGCTTTGGAAGTAGGAGCTCCTACTTCCATGGGCTTGTTCCTCCCCGGGACTTGCCGCCAAGTCTGGCCGGGGGACAGTGACATGTGGCCGGATAGGCCAACTGGCTGCTCCCGCTGAGCCCCTACTTCCATGGGCTTGTTCGTCCCCCGGACTTGCCGCCAAGTCTGGCCGGGGAACAGTGACATGCGCCGGATACGGCCGAGCGGCTGCTCCCGCTGACGTCATCGCTTTGGAAGTAGGAGCTCCTACTTCCATGGGCTTGTTCCTCCCCGGGACTTGCCGCCAAGTCTGGCCGGGGGACAGTGACATGTGGCCGGATAGGCCAACTGGCTGCTCCCGCTGAGCCCCTACTTCCATGGGCTTGTTCGTCCCCGGGACTTGCCGCCAAGTCTGGCCGGGGAACAGTGACATGCCGCCGGATACGGCCGAGCGGCTGCTCCCGCTGACGTCATCACTTTGGAAGTCGGAGCTCCTACTTCCATGGGCTTGTTCCTCCCCGGGACTTGCCGCCAAGTCTGGCGGGGGACAGTGACATGTGGCCGGATAGGCCAACTGGCTGCTCCCGCTGAGCCCCTACTTCCATGGGCTTGTTCGTCCCCGGGACTTGCCGCCAAGTCTGGCCGGGGAACAGTGACATGCCGCCGGATACGGCCGAGCGGCTGCTCCCGCTGACGTCATCACTTTGGAAGTCGGAGCTCCTACTTCCATGGGCTTGTTCCTCCCCGGGACTTGCCGCCAAGTCTGGCCGGGGGACAGTGACATGTGGCCGGATAGGCCAAATGGCTGCTCCCGCTGAGCCCCTACTTCCATGGGCTTGTTCGTCCCCGGGACTTGCCGCCAAGTCTGGCCGGGGAACAGTGACATGCCGCCGGATACGGCCGAGCGGCTGCTCCCGCTGACGTCATCACTTTGGAAGTCGGAGCTCCTACTTCCATGGGCTTGTTCCTCCCCGGGACTTGCCGCCAAGTCTGGCCGGGGGACAGTGACATGTGCCGGATAGGCCAACTGGCTGCTCCCGCTGAGCCCCTACTTCCATGGGCTTGTTCGTCCCCGGGACTTGCCGCCAAGTCTGGCCGGGGAACAGTGACATGCCGCCGGATACGGCCGAGCGGCTGCTCCCGCTGACGTCATCACTTTGGAAGTCGGAGCTCCTACTTCCATGGGCTTGTTCCTCCCCGGACTTGCCGCCAAGTCTGGCCGGGGGACAGTGACATGTGGCCGGATAGGCCAACTGGCTGCTCCCGCTGAGCCCCTACTTCCATGGGCTTGTTCGTCCCCGGGACTTGCCGCCAAGTCTGGCCGGGGAACAGTGACATGCCGCCGGATACGGCCGAGCGGCTGCTCCCGCTGACGTCATCACTTTGGAAGTCGGAGCTCCTACTTCCATGGGCTTGTTCCTCCCCGGGACTTGCCGCCAAGTCTGGCCGGGGGACAGTGACATGTGGCCGGATAGGCCAACTGGCTGCTCCCGCTGAGCCCCTACTTCCATGGGCTTGTTCGTCCCCGGGACTTGCCGCCAAGTCTGGCCGGGGAACAGTGACATGCCGCCGGATACGGCCGAGCGGCTGCTCCCGCTGACGTCATCACTTTGGAAGTCGGAGCTCCTACTTCCATGGGCTTGTTCCTCCCCGGGACTTGCCGCCAAGTCTGGCCGGGGGACAGTGACATGTGGCCGGATAGGCCAACTGGCTGCTCCCGCTGAGCCCCTACTTCCATGGGCTTGTTCGTCCCCGGGACTTGCCGCCAAGTCTGGCCGGGGAACAGTGACATGCCGCCGGATACGGCCGAGCGGCTGCTCCCGCTGACGTCATCACTTCGGAAGTCCATGCACGGGGCAAGGCTCGCACTCCAGGCGAGAAACCAGCTCTGCGGGGCCGGCGGCGCGTGCTTGGCTGAACCCCCGTGACCAACGGGGGCTAGACGTCGGAGGCATGCCCGCAGAGGTGCACCCCTCGCCGGCCACACTCTCTGACATCCTCCGGCCTCTGCTCCGCGCCTACGTTCTACGCGGCTTATGTCTGCCACTGCACGGCACTCTATGTATGCTCTGCATCACTCGCCGCCCTTGCCCAATGATCCATGACTTTATGCTTTGTGTGCTGCCCGCGGGCCTGCTGGCTCTCGCCACTGACGGAGGCACACTGCTCTCTCCGGCTCTCGCTCTCGGGGCATGCCGGCACACGCGCGCCCCCTTCACCGGCCACTACTGCGCTCGCTACACGGCTACACGCAGCGAAGCCCCCTGCTCCTCCATCAGGCAGCTCCACTGCCGTCTGGGCACCTTCCGATAACCCACCAGACTTAAGCCCGCCCCCCGAGCATTAAGCCCGCCCCCGAGCATTAAGCCCGCCCCCGAAAATTAAGCCCACCCCCGAAAATTAAGCCCACCGACGAGTAATGCACCCCTCGAGGTTTATTAGAGAAGGTGGGGGGGGGGGGGGGGCGCCGCCGGCGGCGCGCAGAGGTCCGCTCCGACGCTCTCTTAGCCAGCGAGAGAATACCTTAGTTCAAGACGAAGTTGTCCAAAACACCCCCCCCCCCCCCACGCGGCGGCGTGAAAGTGCAGGGAGCGCGGCGGCACTCCACCGCACGGGCAGAGGTTCCTCTCCACTCGGCGGATCGATGGCTCATCGTGGCTGCCCGGAGGCTGGTGTCGAGAGCGGAGGGACTCCGTCCTTACTCGGCCCGCTGAAGCCGCCGCGCGGCGGCGTGCAAATGCAGGGAGCGCGGCGGCACTCCACCGCACGGGCAGAGGTGCCTCTCCACTCGGCGGATCGATGGCTCATCGTGGCTGCCCGGAGGCTGGTGTCGAGAGCGGAGGGACTCCGTCCTTACTCGGCCCGCTGAAAGCCGCCGCGCGGCGGCGTGTAAGTGCAGGGAGCGCGGCGGCACTCCACCGCACGGGCAGAGGTGCCTCTCCACTCGGCGGATCGATGGCTCATCGTGGCTGCCCGG
This sequence comes from Engystomops pustulosus, assembly GCF_040894005.1. NCBI lineage: Eukaryota > Metazoa > Chordata > Amphibia > Anura > Leptodactylidae > Engystomops > Engystomops pustulosus. The sequence continues at coordinate 869 of NW_027285393.1, read as the reverse complement.
AGGCTGGTGTCGAGAGCGGAGGGACTCCGTCCTTACTCGGCCCGCTGAAGCCGCCGCGCGGCGGCGTGTAAGTGCAGGGAGCGCGGCGGCACTCCACCGCACGGGCAGAGGTGCCTCTCCACTCGGCGGATCGATGGCTCATCGTGGCTGCCCGGAGGCTGGTGTCGAGAGCGGAGGGACTCCGTCCTTACTCGCCCCGCTGAAGCCGCCGCGCGGCGGCGTGTAGGTGCAGGGAGCGCGGCGGCACTCCACCGCACGGGCAGAGGTGCCTCTCCACTCGGCGGATCGATGGCTCATCGTGGCTGCCCGGAGGCTGGTGTCGAGAGCGGAGGGACTCCGTCCTTACTCGGCCCGCTGAAGCCGCGCGCGGCGGCGTTGAAGTGCGGGGAGCGCGGCGGCACTCCACCGCACGGGGAGAGGTGTCTCTCTCTCTGGGAGAGAAGACAAAAGCTTGGGTCAGGGGATGACTTTCAATAGATCGCAGCGAGGTAGCTGCTCTGCTACGCACGAAACCCTGACCCAGAAGCAGGTCGTCTACGAATGATTTAGCACCGGGTTCCCGTCGAACATGCGTTTCACTGCGGGAGAGAGGCGGCTCGCATCCGTCCGCGCTCCAGCCCCGTGGCGTGCGGCTGCTGCTCACCGGGGGTGGGGAGACGATGCCCCCCGTCCCCCGGCTATCCCAGGCCAACCCGGGATCCTCGGCGCTGCGGTATCGTCGCGTCTAGGGGGGATTCTGACTTAGAGGCGTTCAGTCATAATCCCACAGATGGTAGCTTCGCCCCATTGGCTCCTCAGCCAAGCACATACACCAAATGTCTGAACCTTGCGGTTCCTCTCGTACTGAGCAGGATTACTATTGCGACAAC
>NW_027285392.1:55000-56029 GCF_040894005.1 Engystomops pustulosus | reverse complement strand
AGGGTAGCGTAGCCGCCACCCCCCACCATCCGCCCCCCTTTCACCTGCATCCCTCCGTCCCTTCTCACCTCTCCTTACCCGGCAACGAAGCTTCACCTTTCGGGGAACACGAGCGGAGCGAGATCCCAAGGACGAGAAGCAGTCCAAGCCTACGGGCAAGCGCAGACAGCCTCGCGCAGGGAACACCGCCGGCCGCGAACGTGTCCGTCCGTGGTCGCCGTCGGTCCGAGCAGGGGCGCCGGCGGCAGGTGTCGACCGTGCGCGCCGGACCCCTTGGAGAGGGTCTCGAAGGAGAGAGTCTGACTTTAGGGGGACGAAGGAGCGAACACGGCGTGGGTAGCCGTGAAAGCCCCTGCGACTGAACCCCAGCGGCGCTCGCCCTCGACGGGGCGGCGATCGATGAGAAGCGACCCTCAGACAGGCGTAGCCCCGGAGTAACCCGGGGCCGCAAGGTGCGTTCGAAGTGTCGATGATCAATGTGCCCTGCAATTCACATTAATTCTCGTAGCTAGCTACGTTCTTCATCGACGCGCGAGCCGAGTGATCCACCGCTAAGAGTGGCTCGTTTTCACACGCTGGTTTTTACAGACGGCCAGCTCGTCCTCGTCAGATGTACGGCACCGCTACATTCGTGTGCACACGGCCGAAGCCGAGCGGACGTTGTCCAAAGAGCGACGCCTGGGAGAAGAGCCTCCGCGGCACACCGCCTGGGGCGGGTGCGGGAGCCCAGTCCCCTGCGCGCCGCTCGTGGGGACCGGGGGCCGCCACTGGAACGCAGCTCACCCGGCGGAGGCGCGTCTGGCGACAAGCCCCATCGACCTTCGGCAAAGACCGGCGTGGTCGACCCGACAGCGGGGGAGAGGAGGAAGACAGGCGCTGCACCTGTGGAGAGAGGCAGAGGGTCCTCGCGCGCCGAACCCTACCATTCTCCAGGCGCTACGCCGCCTTCCCTCGCCCCCTCATCGAGGACCATCCGCCAGCCACACCGCTCTTCGTTGGGTAACACGGCGCCGCCAGCCGATCTTCACG
>NW_027285392.1:25000-52500 GCF_040894005.1 Engystomops pustulosus | reverse complement strand
AGTCAGTACTTAGACATGCATGGCTTAATCTTTAAAACAAGCATATACTACTGGCAGGATCAACCAGGTAGCCGAGCTCTGAGGGGTAGACTCTTGGAGTCAGGCTCCGTGAGCTAATGGGAACGCTCGTTGCTGCTGCTGCTACCGCAGCGCTTCTCCGCCGCCGGAGAAGACCTCGCAGACAACATTGGATGGAGCTTAGGGCAGGGGGGCAAGAAAGATGCTCTCGGTCCCTTCCAAGGACCCGAAAAAGCCTTCCCTTCCCCTCCCCTCTCGCAGTCGCTGGCTTTCCCCACTCAGTTCAGCCAAGAAGTGGCGCTCGACTCTCACCTCCATCAGCACCTCCGAAGCTCGGACAGCTCCTGTAGGCTGCGCATAGAAGGAAAGCATTGGACGCTCAACTTCAGCACCTCGAGTGTCGGACGGCTCCACCACCACCTCTCCACACTGTTAAGCGAGAGAGACGATAGGAGCCGTCGCGACGTACCCATGCAGCGCCGCCCGCCAACGCACAGAGGAGCGGAGGGGATCGGGCGCCAGGTCCGGGGGAAGGCTGGGAGGGAAGCTACGGCGCTGCTACCCAGCTTTCAACCCTGCGGGACCGGGTGCTCCGCTCCTATCGCTCCGGCGAACAGGGTCCGCTACGCTTTCAACACCAGCGCCCGGCAGAGGGCTTGGAGAAGGCTCGCGCGGATCCTCGGTTCGGATCGCCTGGCTTCGCGGGAGCGGCCTTCGGCTAGGGCCGACGACGGCCGGACCGAGCAGATTTGGACCGGGGTGCGGGGCGAGTACCTGCCTCTCTCACGAAGGGAGTGTCACCGGTAAGAAGCCTCTTCCCACGTCTGCTTGCCGACTTACGCTCGCCCCGACGAGAGGCCCAACCGAAAGAGTGGAAAGGGGCAGAGATTTCCAGGGTCGCCCCACCAGGGATGCAATACCCCAGTGCAGACAGTCGGCCCTGCCCCGAACCTACTCGGTGGTTTGAAGGTTAACCTCTTGGGGAAAAGCAGCGATTCGCCTCGCGGTGCGTGCCTCCGCGGATCTAAACCCCCTCGATCGATGTGGGGCCAGAGGACCCCTTTTCCCCGTACGAAACTGTCAGCTCACCATGGGCTCGACGTCCGTGGGTCGGGGAGTTGAGCGCTTACGCGCGGCGGGACCTTATAACCTGCAGCGGCTGAGGAGCGAAGATTTCCAGGGGTGGGCCCCCGGGGATGCCATACCCCGAGCAGCCTGTCGGCCCCGCTCCTAGCACGCTGGCAAGCAATGGAGTCTTCCCCGCGGCAGCCACCGCCCTCGCCCTAGCCTCGCCGTCGGTCGATGAAGAACGTCGTTCGCCCTCCTCTGGCTCGGGATTTGGAAACGGCCTGGCCTTCGCCTACTCCGTCGGGCAACTGCCTTCCGCCAGCCCCTTCCCTCGAATCCCCTTCTTCCATTTTAGACCCGATCAGGGGATTGGTCAGCCCAGCCCTGGGGTAAGAAGAGGGGTTGGGGTCGGTTCGGCTTCGGGTGCCCCGCTCGGCCAAAGGTTCCCCTCGCTTTGGAAGCACGCGAGGTCGCGGAGGGTGTCGGGGTTATTTTTTTCGGCTCCCTGGCTTCGCGGGAGCGGCCTTCGGCTAGGGCCGAGGCCGTCCGGCCCGCGCAGATTTGGACCGGGGTCCGGGGCGAGTACCTGCCTCTCTCACGAAGGGAGTGTCACCGGTAAGAAGCCTCTTCCCACGTCTGCTTGCCGACTTACGCTCGCCCCGACGAGAGGCCCAACCGAAAGAGTGGAAAGGGGCAGAGATTTCCAGGGTCGCCCCACCAGGGATGCAATACCCCAGTGCAGACTGTCGGCCCTGCCCCGAACCTACTCGGTGGTTTGAAGGTTAACCTCTTGGGGAAAAGCAGCGATTCGCCTCGCGGTGCGTGCCTCCGCGGATCTAAACCCCCTCGATCGATGTGGGGCCAGAGGACCCCTTTTCCCCGTACGAAACGGCCGGCTCACCATGGGCTCGACATCCGTGGGTCGGAGAGTTGAGCGCTTACGCGCGGCGGGACCTTATAACCTGCAGCGGCTGAGGAGCGAAGATTTCCAGGGTGGGCCCCCGGGATGCCATACCCCGAGCAGCCAGTCGGCCCCGCTCCTAGCGCGCTGACGAGCAATGGAGTCTTCCCCGCGGCAGCCACCGCCCTCGCCTCGCCGTCGGTCGATGAAGAGCCGAGTTCGCCCTCCTCTGCTCGGGACTCGGAAACGGCCTGGCCTTCGCCTACTCCGTCGGGCAACTGCCTTCCGCCAGCCCCTTCCCTCGAATCCCCTTCTTCCATTTTAGACCCGATCAGGGGATTGGTCAGCCCAGCCCTGGGGTAGGAAGAGGGGTTGGGGTCGGTTCGGCTTCCGGTGCCCCCGCTCGGCCAAAGGTCCCCTCGCTTTGGAAGCAGAGGGTGCCGGGGTTATTTTCGGCTTGACGCCTAGTCCGGTCCCTGCCGGTTCCCGTGGAGGCCCGCGGTCAAAACCAGCTCCCCGGCTGTCGGAGCCGGAGCCCCGCAGCCCGAGCGGACGCACCGAGTCCCTCATGTAAGGGATAGCCGCCCCTACGGAACGGCCCGGACTGGGACCAGGCACCCCCAGGCGCCGAAGGGGTGGGTCGGCCGTGTTGCCGAAGCTTAGCCGGCGCTGATGACCGCAGCCCCTAACGATGCCCACAGGCGGGGGAGCCAAGGAGAGCACTAGGAAGACGTGGCGGGGTCGGACGGCTCAATTTCCAGGGTGGGACCCGGGGGTTCAGTACCCCGGGCATCCGGTCGGTTTCGCCGGCGCGACCCCAAGCCTTCCACGGCCCCCTTCGTGGGTGCAGGGATACCGTGCAGGGTGCAGGCTTAGACGCCAATTCCCCAGAAGTTTTAGGGATAGGGTTTGTCCGGGCGCCACCGCAGCGACAACCTCGCAAGAAGCTCTCTTCCACAAAAGCACGGGCAACGTTCGTGTGCGAGTGTTGGTCTCCCATGGTCTACCGACTCCCCCGGGCGGCCCAAGCGTTACGCCCACGGCCGGGCCCTCGAGCAGGCGCACCCCTGGTGCCTCTCGTAAGGGAAGGCTACGGTCCTCAACCCCTCGTATGGCGGGGAGGGCGCATTTGAAACGCTAAAGGACGAGCCCTGTTCGGGACCTGGCGGGGATCCGCGGATTGGCGAGAGGGATGGGTCTGCCGTTGGTCAGAGGGGACGCACCCCTGGGACGCAGTTTGGCATTAGCGACCGATGGCCCATCTACGACCATGTACTCCGGGAGCGCCAAGGAGGACGCGGGTGGGCTTTGGGGGCAGACTCAATTTCCAGGGTCTGGGCGCCGGGGGTGCAATACCCTTAAGCGCTCATGTCGGTTTCGTCTGCCGCCCGCCTCTGGCCCGGCTCCTAGTGACGGGTGCTGTGAACGTGCGATCGTGCTTGCGGTTGAAGAGTTCAAAGGCTACCGCTGGGGATAACACGCCCGGGGAATTTAGAAACCCCCCCCTCCGCTACAATCTCTGCTTCTGCCGGACTCGGAGGGGAGCCGCCCCGGGGGCGACCGCTCCCTCTCCTCTTCCGCGGCGTGCCGCGCGCTTCGCCGTCAGCAGCGGAGCGAACCTTTTTCTCGGTCCGCAGCTCTTCAGGCGTAGGCGGGCAGCGCTAACAGGGTACACTGGGGACCACTCGACCGCAACCGCTCCTCCGACCGACGAGCATACCTACCGCGGATACGCCACGGTGGGTCTAAGCCTCGTCGCCGCCGCGAGGAGCAGGCGGGAGCCGTCCCTTTTCGTGCTGCGGGAAATAAACCGTGGACACAGAGGTGTGTCTGCGCTCTCCGACCGGGCGGGGGGCGATTGGACTTGCCCGAGGGACACTAGGCGAGGCGCTGCCGCGGGAGCCGGAGCTCCGCGCTGGACGCTGCCGCCGCCGCCGCCGCCCCCCACCCACGGTACGGTGGAGTACGCCCGTTCCATACGCTTCGTAGCAAACCTCAGCCGAAGCAGAGAGTCCTACCGCTGTGGCAGGAGCGGGGCCGTGCGAGGACCACACTGGCACCGCGCTACACAACCTTAGGCAGAGGACCACAGCCGCTCACGGGGAGCGGGGGATTGATGCGCGACCAAGACTGAGGCTAAGGAACGCTTTACCATAAACCGGCCGGGGCCAATACCCCTGACCGAGCAAAGTGCCCTGCCCCGCCGGATCGCGCTGTGTCAGATCGATCAAAAGAGCGGAGAGCCGAGACTCTACCGCTGGGAGTTTGTGGAGAACGGCCTGGCTTGCGTCCCGTCCTCCCGCCCTCGACCTCACATGGCTAGCCTCACCCGCCGGGAGCCACCCCATTGGGGACCGTAGGGCGGAGAAGGGGTCTCCGCGTCCGGAATTTACTTGTGGAGAACGGCCTGGCTTACGTCCCGTCCTCCCGCCCTCGACCTCACATGGCTAGCCTCACCCGCCGGGCGCCACCCCATTGGGGACCGTAGGGCGGAGAAGGGGTCTCCGCGTCCGGAATTTACTTGTGGAGAACGGCCTGGCTTACGTCCCGTCCTCCCGCCCTCGACCTCACACGGCTAGCCTCACCCGCCGGGCGCCACCCCATTGGGGACCGTAGGGCGGAGAAGGGGTCTCCGCGTCCGGAATTTACTTGTGGAGAACGGCCTGGCTTACGTCCCGTCCTCCCGCCCTCGACCTCACATGGCTAGCCTCACCCGCCGGGCGCCACCCCATTGGGGACCGTAGGGCGGAGAAGGGGTCTCCGCGTACGGAATTTCTTGTGGAGAACGGCCTGGCTTACGTCCCGTCCTCCCATGGCTAGCCTCACCCGCCGGGCGCCACCCCATTGGGGACCGTAGGGCGGAGAAGGGGTCTCCGCGTCCGGAATTTCTTGTGGAGAACGGCCTGGCTTACGTCCCGTCCTCCCGCCCTCGACCTCACATGGCTAGCCTACCCCGCCGGGCGCCGCTCCATTGGGGATACGGTACGGCAAAGCGCGACGCCGCACGATGCCAACACTTTGTGCAAAAACCTGGCAGAGTCGACCAAAACCTCGCTTCTTTGACCGGTATTTTTGATGCTTTTCTCTGCCGCCGAAGGTGCACTGAGGGTCGGATCGCCCAAAATTTTTACCGGTCGTTTTGGTCTGCGGTTCTTCCGAGAGGTGCCCGCCTGACAGTTCTTTTTCAGCAGCCTCCGAAAGGCCATCCAGCGGGCAAGCCAGGGGTTGGCAGCCGCCGGCGGTGAGCCTTCCCCGGCCGGGGCAGACGGCTCCGACCGCAAAATTTTTTCGACTTTCGCCGAGGCCAAAACCCCATGCACTTTTAAAGCCTGCCCGCAGCGCCGTCTCCTGTCAGACGTCCCTTGCCGCCTGCGGTGGTCCTCGCCCGGCAGAGAGAAGCCGGAGTCGCCCCCTCTCCGGTTCTTTTTCACCATTCCGGAGCTCTGAAATCTGCCGGACACCGAGTGACCGAGGACGCTTCCAGGAGGGCGGCAGCGAGAGGCAGAGTGCCACCGGTCGGGTCGCCGGTTCTCCCACACTTTGAAAATTTTTCGCTTGTTCTGGTGGGATGGAGAGAGAGCGTGGCTTATGCGCCCTCTGCCCCGCGGTCCGCCCTGGCTGGCCTTACGCCGGTGGTTCGCCAGGCCACCGGCACCTTGTACGGCGGGGACGGCGTGGCTTATGCGCCCGTCAACCCACCTACTCGCCCCGGCTAGCCTTTTACCCGGAGGGCGCCACGCTCCGGGTACCAGTGAGCGGCACGAACCCAGTCATACCATGCCGCTCACCTCGCGCCCTCTCCGGCCTCCGCCGCGGAGACCTCCCGCTAGGACCTGCGGGGGGCGATTTCTGCCAAAATCTACAAAGTCCCCGATGGTTAAGGACGTAGACTGTTGAGCGGGACCTACACACTCTTGTAGCCGATGGGGCTCGCCATTTCCCGCAGAAAATGGACCACCTCCCGCAGAGGAACATGAAATGCCCCTTCCCGCGGGACCCGAAGGACCGCTCTGTCCGAGCAGGCCTCCAGGACCACGGCACGCAAAAGCGACTCAGTCCCGCTGGCATTACGGATCTGACTTTGTGCAAAAACCAGGCAGAGTCGACCAAAACCTCCCTTCTTTGACCGGTGTTTTTGTTGCTTTTCTCTGCCGCCGAAGGTGCACTGAGGGTCGGATCGCCCAAAATTTTTACCGGTCGTTTTGGTCTGCGGTTCTTCCGAGAGGTGCCCGCCTGACAGTTCTTTTTCAGCAGCCTCCGAAAGGGCATCCAGCGGGCAAGCCAGGGGTTGGCAGCCGCCGGCGGTGAGCCTTCCCCGGCCGGGGCAGACAGCTCCGACCGCAAATTTTTTTCGACTTTCGCCGAGGCCAAAACCCCATGCACTTTTAAAGCCTGCCCGCAGCGCCGTCTCCTGGCAGACGTCCCTTGCCGCCTGCGGTGGTCCTCGCCCGGCAGAGAGAAGCCGGTTTCGCCCTCTCACCGGTTCTTTTTCACCATTCCGGAGCTCTGAAATCTGCCGGACACCGAGTGACCGAGGACGCTTCCAGGAGGGCGGCAGCGAGAGGCAGAGTGCCACCGGTCGGGTCCCCGGTTCTCCCACACTTTGAAATTTTTCGCTTGTTCTGGTGGGATGGAGAGAGAGCGTGGCTTATGCGCCCTCTGCCCCGCGGTACGCCCTTGGCTAGCCTTACGCCGGTGGGTTCGCCAGGCCACCGGCACCTTGTACAGCGGGGACGGCGTGGCTTATGCGCCCTCTGCCCCGCGGTCCGCCCTGTCTAGCCTTACGCCGGTGGTTCGCCAGGCCACCGGCACCTTGTACGGCGGGGACGGCGTGGCTTATGCGCCCGTCAACCCACCTGCTCGCCCCGGCTAGCCTTTTACCCGGAGGGCGCCACGCTCCGGGTAGCAGTGAGCGGCACGAGCCCAGTCATACCATGCCGCTCACCTCGCACCTTTTCCGGCCTCCGCCGCGGAGACCTCCCGCTAGGACATGCGGGGGGCGATCTTGACCAAAATCTACAAAGTCCCCGATGGTTAAGGACGTAGACTGTTGAGCGGGACCTACACACTCTTGCAGCCGAAGGGGCTCGCCATTTCCCGCAGAAAATGGACCACCTCCCGCAGAGGAACATGAAATGCCCCTTCCCGCGGGACCCGAAAGGACCGCCCTGTCCGAGCAGGCCTCCAGGACCACGGCACGCAAAAGCGACTCAGTCCCGCTGGCATTACGGATCTGACTTAGTGCAAAAACCTGGCAGAGTCGACCAAAACTCCCCTTCTCTGACCGGTATTTTTGTTGCTTTTCTCTGCCGCCGAAGGTGCACTACGGGTCGGATCGCCCAAAATTTTTACCGGTCGTTTTGGTCTGCGGTTCTTCCGAGAGGTGCCCGCCTGACAGTTCTTTTTCAGAAGCCTCCGAAAGGCCATCCAGCGGGCAAGCCATGAGTTGGCAGCCGCCGGCGGTGAGCCTTCCCCGGCCGGGGCAGACAGCTCCGACCGCATAATTTTTTCGACTTTTGCCGAGGCCAAAACCCCATGCACTTTTAAAGCCTGCCCGCAGCGCCGTCTCCTGTCAGACGTCCCCGCCGCCTGCGGTGGTCCTCGCCCGGCAGAGAGAAGCCGGAGTCGCCCTCTCTCCGGTTCTTTTTCACCATTCCGGAGGTCTGAAATCTGCCGTACTCCGAGTGACCGAGGACGCTTCCAGGAGGACGGCAGCGAGAGGCAGAGTGCCACCGGTCGGGAAGCCGGTTCTCCCACACTTTGAAAATTTTTCGCTTGTGCTGGTGGGATGGAGAGAGAGCGTGGCTTATGCGCCCTCTGCCCCGCGGTACGCCCTTGGCTAGCCTTACGCCGGTGGTTCGCCAGGCCACCGGCACCTTGTACGGCGGGGACGGCGTGGCTTATGCGCCCGTCAACCCACCTACTCGCCCCGGCTAGCCTTTTACCCGGAGGGCGCCACGCTCCGGGTAGCAGTGAGCGGCACGAGCCCAGTCATACCATGCCGCTCACCTCGCACCTTTTCCGGCCTCCGCCGCGGAGACCTCCCGCTAGGACATGCGGGGGGCGATCTTGACCAAAATCTACAAAGTCCCCGATGGTTAAGGACGTAGACTGTTGAGCGGGACCTACACACTCTTGCAGCCGAAGGGGCTCGCCATTTCCCGCAGAAAATGGACCACCTCCCGCAGAGGAACATGAAATGCCCCTTCCCGCGGGACCCGAAGGACCACTCTGTCCGAGCAGGCTTCCAGGACCACGGCACGCAAGAGCGACTCAGTCCCGCTGGCATTACGGATCTGACTTAGTGCAAAAACCTGGCAGAGTCGACCAAAACTCCCCTTCTCTGACCGGTATTTTTGTTGCTTTTCTCTGCCGCCGAAGGTGCACTACGGGTCGGATCGCCCAAAATTTTTACCGTCGTTTTGGTCTGCGGTTCTTCCGAGAGGTGCCCGCCTGACAGTTCTTTTTCAGCAGCCTCCGAAAGGCCATCCAGCGGGCAAGCCAGGGGTTGGCAGCCGCCGGCGGTGAGCCTTCCCCGGCCGGGGCAGACAGCTCCGACCGCATAATTTTTTCGACTTTCGCCGAGGCCAAAACCCCTTGCACTTTTAAAGCCTGCCCGCAGCGCCGTCTCCTGTCAGACGTCCCCGCCGCCTGCGGTGGTCCTCGCCCGGCAGAGAGAAGCCGGAGTCGCCCTCTCTCCGGTTCTTTTTCACCATTCCGGAGCTCTTAAATCTGCCATACTCCGAGTGACCGAGGACGCTTCCAGGAGGGCGGCAGCGAGAGGCAGAGTGCAACTGGTCGGGAAGCCGGTTCTCCCACACTTTGAAAATTTTTCGCTTGTGCTGGTGGGATGGAGAGAGAGCGTGGCTTATGCGCCCTCTGCCCCGCGGTACGCCCTTGGCTAGCCTTACGCCGGTGGTTCGCCAGGCCACCGGCACCTTGTACGGCGGGGACGGCGTTGCTTATGCGCCCGTCATCCCACCTACTCGCCCCGGCTAGCCTTTTACCCGGAGGGCGCCACGCTCCGGGTAGCAGTGAGCGGCACGAGCCCAGTCATACCATGCCGCTCACCTCGCACCTTTTCCGGCCTCCGCCGCGGAGACCTCCCGCTAGGACATGCGGGGGGCGATCTTGACCAAAATCTACAAAGTCCCCGATGGTTAAGGACGTAGACTGTTGAGCGGGACCTACACACTCTTGCAGCCGAAGGGGCTCGCCATTTCCCGCAGAAAATGGACCACCTCCCGCAGAGGAACATGAAATGCCCCTTCCCGCGGGACCCGAAGGACCACTCTGTCCGAGCAGGCTTCCAGGACCACGGCACGCAAGAGCGACTCAGTCCCGCTGGCATTACGGATCTGACTTAGTGCAAAAACCTGGCAGAGTCGACCAAAACTCCCCTTCTCTGACCGGTATTTTTGTTGCTTTTCTCTGCCGCCGAAGGTGCACTACGGGTCGGATCGCCCAAAATTTTTACCGGTCGTTTTGGTCTGCGGTTCTTCCGAGAGGTGCCCGCCTGACAGTTCTTTTCAGCAGCCTCCGAAAGGCCATCCAGCGGGCAAGCCAGGGGTTGGCAGCCGCCGGCGGTGAGCCTTCCCCGGCCGGGGCAGACAGCTCCGACCGCATAATTTTTTCGACTTTCGCCGAGGCCAAAACCCCATGCACTTTTAAAGCCTGCCCGCAGCGCCGTCTCCTGTCAGACGTCCCCGCCGCCTGCGGTGGTCCTCGCCCGGCAGAGAGAAGCCGGAGTCGCCCTCTCTCCGGTTCTTTTTCACCATTCCGGAGCTCTTAAATCTGCCATACTCCGAGTGACCGAGGACGCTTCCAGGAGGGCGGCAGCGAGAGGCAGAGTGCAACCGGTCGGGAAGCCGGTTCTCCCACACTTTGAAAATTTTTCGCTTGTGCTGGTGGGATGGAGAGAGAGCGTGGCTTATGCGCCCTCTGCCCCGCGGTACGCCCTTGGCTAGCCTTACGCCGGTGGTTCGCCAGGCCACCGGCACCTTGTACGGCGGGGACGGCGTTGCTTATGCGCCCGTCATCCCACCTACTCGCCCCGGCTAGCCTTTTACCCGGAGGGCGCCACGCTCCGGGTAGCAGTGAGCGGCACGAGCCCAGTCATACCATGCCGCTCACCTCGCACCTTTTCCGGCCTCCGCCGCGGAGACCTCACGCTCTGTTCTGCGGAGAGCGATTTTGGGCAAAATCTACAAAGTCCCCGATGGTTAAGGACGTAGACTGTTCAGCGGGACCTACACACTCTTGTAGCCGAAGGGGCTCGCCATTTCCCGCAGAAAATGGATCACCTCCCGCAGAGGAACATGAAATGCCCTTCCCGCGGGACCCGCAGGACCGCTCTGTCCGAGCAGGCCTCCAGGACCACGGCACGCAAAAGCGACTCAGTCCCGCTGGCATTACGGATCTGACTTAGTGCAAAAACCTGGCAGAGTCGACCAAAACTCCCCTTCTCTGACCGGTATTTTTGTTGCTTTTCTCTGCCGCCGAAGGTGCACTACGGGTCGGATCGCCAAAATTTTTACCGGTCGTTTTGGTCTGCGGTTCTTCCGAGAGGTGCCCGCCTGACAGTTCTTTTTCAGAAGCCTCCGAAAGGGCATCCAGCGGGCAAGCCAGGGGTTGGCAGCCGCCGGCGGTGAGCCTTCCCCGGCCGGGGCAGACAGCTCCGACCGCATAATTTTTTCGACTTTTGCCGAGGCCAAAACCCCATGCACTTTTAAAGCCTGCCCGCAGCGCCGTCTCCTGTCAGACGTCCCCGCCGCCTGCGGTGGTCCTCGCCCGGCAGAGAGAAGCCGGAGTCGCCCTCTCTCCGGTTCTTTTTCACCATTCCGGAGCTCTTAAATCTGCCGTACTCCGAGTGACCGAGGACGCTTCCAGGAGGGCGGCAGCGAGAGGCAGAGTGCCACCGGTCGGGAAGCCGGTTCTCCCACACTTTGAAAATATTTCGCTTGTGCTGGTGGGATGGAGAGAGAGCGTGGCTTATGCGCCCTCTGCCCCGCGGTCCGCCCTGGCTAGCCTTACGCCGGTGGTTCGCCAGGCCACCGGCACCTTGTACGGCGGGGACGGCGTTGCTTATGCGCCCGTCATCCCACCTACTCGCCCCGGCTAGCCTTTTACCCGGAGGGCGCCACGCTCCGGGTAGCAGTGAGCGGCACGAGCCCAGTCATACCATGCCGCTCACCTCGCACCTTTTCCGGCCTCCGCCGCGGAGACCTCACGCTCTGTTCTGCGGAGAGCGATTTTGGGCAAAATCTACAAAGTCCCCGATGGTTAAGGACGTAGACTGTTGAGCGGGACCTACACACTCTTGTAGCCGAAGGGGCTCGCCATTTCCCGCAGAAAATGGATCACCTCCCGCAGAGGAACATGAAATGCCCCTTCCCGCGGGACCCGAAGGACCGCTCTGTCCGAGCAGGCCTCCAGGACCACGGCACGCAAAAGCGACTCAGTCCCGCTGGCATTACGGATCTGACTTAGTGCAAAAACCTGGCAGAGTCGACCAAAACTCCCCTTCTCTGACCGGTATTTTTGCTGCTTTTCTCTGCCGCCGAAGGTGCACTACGTGTCGGATCGCCCAAAATTTTTACCGGTCGTTTTGGTCTGCGGTTCTTCCGAGAGGTGCCCGCCTGACAGTTCTTTTTCAGCAGCCTCCGAAAGGGCATCCAGCGGGCAAGCCAGGGGTTGGCAGCCGCCGGCGGTGAGCCTTCCCCGGCCGGGGCAGACAGCTCCGACCGCATAATTTTTTCGAACTTCTCCGAGGTCAAAATCCCAGGCACTCCGACGGAAGGTCCGCCGCGCGTCTCCCGTCTGACGTCCCCGCCGCTCGCGGTGGTCCTCGCCCGGCAGGGAGCTGCCGGATTCGCCCTCTTACCGGTTCTTTTTCACCTTTCCGGAGCTCTGATATCTGCCGCACACACAGTGACCGAGGACGCTTCCAGGAGGGCGGCAGCGAGAGGCAGAGTGCCACCGGGCGGGTCCTCGGTTCTCCCACACTTAGAAAATTTTTGCGCTTGTGCTGGTGCGAGGACGTAGGTCTTTCGACCGGGGCAAGCCTGGAGGGCGGTAGCCGGGATTGGCGCCCTATTCCCGGCTAGCTCTCGGAGGCTTCACCCGGTTGGAGGTTGGAGCTCCGACTTCCATGGGCATGTTCCTCACCGGGACCTACGACCAAGTGTGGCCGAGGGACAGTGACACATTCCCGGGTAGCCTGAGTGGCTGCTCCCGCTGAGCTACTTCCATGGGCACTATTCCTCCCCGGGACTTGCCGCCAAGTCTTGGCCGGGGGACAGTGACACATTCCCGGGTAGCCTGAGTGGCTTCTCCCGCTGAGCTCTTACTTCCATGGGCATGTTCCTCACCGGGACCAACTACCAAGTGTGGCCGGGTTTCGAGCTCCAAACTCGGCTTGCACTTGGTCGCTTGGGGGGTCCCCTCCGCTCCGGGAAGGGCGCCCTCCAGCGGGCAGACGAGGGTACTTCTAGTCTGCCCGAGCTCCATGGGGCCCCTCTCGCCCCTAGGCTCCCCGCCCAGGGTTCCAGGGTCCCGGATAAAGCCACCCTGCCGAGTTCGGTATAGGGTACCGGGCCTGGCTGGAATCACGCCGGGATCGGTGAGACCTCCTCGGCCGCGGCTCAGCCTCCAAACTCCCTTTCGCGGTTCTCTTCCCTTCAACTTCCATGGGCATGTTCCACACCGGGACCTCCGACCAAGTGTGGCCGGGGAACAGTCACCCATGCCCGGGTAGCCTCAGCGGCTGCTCCCGCTGAGGTCAACTTGGAGGTTGGAGCTCCGACTTCCATGGGCACTATTCCTCCCCGGGACCTGCCGCCAAGTCTGGCCGGGGGACAGTGACACATTCCCGGGTAGCCCTGAGCGGCTGCTCCCGCTGAACTCTTACTTCCATGGGCATGTTCCTCATCAGGAACCAACGACCAAGTGTGGCCCAGGGACAGTGACACATTCCCGGTTAGCCTGAGTGGCTGCTCCCGCTGAGCTACTTCCATGAGCACTATTCCTCCCCGGGACCTGCCGCCAAGTCCGGCCGGGGGACAGTGACACATTCCCGGGTAGCCTGAGCGGCTGCTCCCGCTGAGCTACTTCCATGGGCACTATTCCTCCCCGGGACTTGCCGCCAAGTCTTGGCCGGGGGACAGTGACACATTGCCGGGTAGCCTGAGTGGCTGCTCCCGCTGAGCTCTTACTTCCATGGGCATGTTCCTCACCGGGACATACTACCAAGTGTGGCCGGGTTTCGAGCTCCAAACTCGGCTTGCACTTGGTCGCTTGGGGGTCCCCTCCGCTCCGGGAAGGGCGCCCTCCAGCGGGCAGACGAGGGTACTTCTAGTCTGCCCGAGCTCCATGGGGCCCCTCTCGCCCCTAGGCTCCCCGCCCAGGGTTCCAGGGTCCCGGATACAGCCACCCTGCCGAGTTCGGTATAGGGTACCGGGCCTGGCTGGAATCACGCCGGGATCGGTGAGACCTCCTCGGCCGCGGCTCAGCCTCCAAACTCCCTTTCGCGGTTCTCTTCCCTTCAACTTCCATGGGCATGTTCCACACCGGGACCTCCGACCAAGTGTGGCCGGGGAACAGTCACCCATGCCCGGGTAGCCTCAGCGGCTGCTCCCGCTGAGGTCAACTTGGAGGTTGGAGCTCCGACTTCCATGGGCACTATTCCTCCCCGGGACCTGCCGCCAAGTCTGGCCGGGGGACAGTGACACATTCCCGGGTAGCCCTGAGCGGCTGCTCCCGCTGAACTCTTACTTCCATGGGCATGTTCCTCATCAGGAACCAACGACCAAGTGTGGCCCAGGGACAGTGACACATTCCCGGTTAGCCTGAGTGGCTGCTCCCGCTGAGCTACTTCCATGAGCACTATTCCTCCCCGGGACCTGCCGCCAAGTCTGGCCGGGGGACAGTGACACATTCCCGGGTAGCCTGAGCGGCTGCTCCCGCTGAGCTACTTCCATGGGCACTATTCCTCCCCGGGACTTGCCGCCAAGTCTTGGCCGGGGGACAGTGACACATTGCCGGGTAGCCTGAGTGGCTGCTCCCGCTGAGCTCTTACTTCCATGGGCATGTTCCTCACCGGGACATACTACCAAGTGTGGCCGGGTTTCGAGCTCCAAACTCGGCTTGCACTTGGTCGCTTGGGGGTCCCCTCCGCTCCGGGAAGGGCGCCCTCCAGCGGGCAGACGAGGGTACTTCTAGTCTGCCCGAGCTCCATGGGGCCCCTCTCGCCCCTAGGCTCCCCGCCCAGGGTTCCAGGGTCCCGGATACAGCCACCCTGCCGAGTTCGGTATAGGGTACCGGGCCTGGCTGGAATCACGCCGGGATCGGTGAGACCTCCTCGGCCGCGGCTCAGCCTCCAAACTCCCTTTCGCGGTTCTCTTCCCTTCAACTTCCATGGGCATGTTCCACACCGGGACCTCCGACCAAGTGTGGCCGGGGAACAGTCACCCATGCCCGGGTAGCCTCAGCGGCTGCTCCCGCTGAGGTCAACTTGGAGGTTGGAGCTCCGACTTCCATGGGCACTATTCCTCCCCGGGACCTGCCGCCAAGTCTGGCCGGGGGACAGTGACACATTCCCGGGTAGCTTGAGCGGCTTCTCCCGCTGAACTCTTACTTCCATGGGCATGTTCCTCATCAGGAACCAACGACCAAGTGTGGCCCAGGGACAGTGACACATTCCCGGGTAGCCTCAGCAGCTGCTCCCGCTGAGCTACTTCCATGAGCACTATTCCTCCCCGGGACCTGCCGCCAAGTCTGGCCGGGGGACAGTGACACATTCCCGGGTAGCCTGAGCGGCTGCTCCCGCTGGGCTACTTCCATGGGCACTATTCCTCCCCGGGACCTGCCGCCAAGTCTGGCCGGGGGACAGTGACACATTCCCGGGTAGCCTGAGTGGCTGCTCCCGCTGAGCTCTTACTTCCATGGGCATGTTCCTCACCGGGACATACTACCAAGTGTGGCCGGGTTTCGAGCTCCAAACTCGGCTTGCACTTGGTCGCTTGGGGGGTCCCCTCCGCTCCGGGAAGGGCGCCCTCCAGCGGGCAGACGAGGGTACTTCTAGTCTGCCCGAGCTCCATGGGGCCCCTCTCGCCCCTAGGCTCCCCGCCCAGGGTTCCAGGGTCCCGGATACAGCCACCCTGTCGAGTTCGGTATAGGGTACCGGGCCTGGCTGGAATCACGCCGGGATCGGTGAGACCTCCTCGGCCGCGGCTCAGCCTCCAAACTCCCTTTCGCGGTTCTCTTCCCTTCAACTTCCATGGGCATGTTCCACACCGGGACCTCCGACCAAGTGTGGCCGGGGAACAGTCACCCAGGCCCGGGTAGCCTCAGCGGCTGCTCCCGCTGAGGTCAACTTGGAGGTTGGAGCTCCGACTTCCATGGGCACTATTCCTCCCCGGGACCTGCCGCCAAGTCTGGCCGGGGGACAGTGACACATTCCCGGGTAGCCTGAGCGGCTGCTCCCGCTGAACTCTTTAGTTCCATGGGCATGTTCCTCATCAGGAATCAACGACCAAGTGTGGCCGAGGGACAGTGACACATTCCCGGGTAGCCTCAGCAGCTGCTCCCGCTGAGCTACTTCCATGAGCACTATTCCTCCCCGGGACCTGCCGCCAAG
The DNA here is from genome assembly GCF_040894005.1 of Engystomops pustulosus. Classification (NCBI taxonomy): domain Eukaryota; kingdom Metazoa; phylum Chordata; class Amphibia; order Anura; family Leptodactylidae; genus Engystomops; species Engystomops pustulosus. Next base: position 36,877 of record NW_027285392.1, on the reverse strand, counting down.
TCTGGCCGGGGGACAGTGACACATTCCCGGGTAGCCTGAGTGGCTGCTCCCGCTGAGCTACTTCCATGGGAACTATTCCTCCCGGGACTTGCCGCCAAGTCTTGGCCGGGGGACAGTGACACATTCCCGGGTAGCCTGAGTGGCTGCTCCCGCTGAGCTACTTCCATGGGAACTATTCCTCCCCGGGACTTGCCGCCAAGTCTTGGCCGGGGGACAGTGACACATTCCCGTGTAGCCTGAGTGGCTGCTCCCGCTGAGCTCTTACTTCCATGGGCATGTTCCTCACCGGGACATACTACCAAGTGTGGCCGGGTTTCGAGCTCCAAACTCGGCTTGCACTTGGTCGCTTGGGGGGTCCCCTCCGCTCCGGGAAGGGCGCCCTCCAGCGGGCAGACGAGGGTACTTCTAGTCTGCCCGAGCTCCATGGGGCCCCTCTCGCCCCTAGGCTCCCGGCCCAGGGTTCCAGGGTCGCGGATCCAGCCACCATGCGGAGTTCGGTTTGGGTACCGGGCCTGGCAGAAATCACGCCGGGATCGGTGAGCCCTCCTCGGCCGCGGCTTCGCGCAAAAACTCCCTTTCGCGGTTCTCTTCACTTCAACTTCCATGGACACGTTCCACACTTGGACCTACGACCAAGTGTGCCCGGGGAACAGTAACCCATGCCCGGGCAGCCTCAGCAAGTGCTCCGGCTGAGGTCAGTTTGGAGGTTTGAGCTCCGACTTCCATGGCCATGTTCCTCACCGGGACCTACGACCAAGCGTGGCCGGGTTTCGAGCTCCAAACTCGGCTTGCACTTGGTGGCCAAGGGGGTCCCCTCCGCTCCGGGAAGGGCGCCCTCCAGCGGGCAGACGAGGTTACTTCTAGTCTGCCCGAGCTCCATGGGGCATTATTCCTCCCCGGGACTTGCCGCCAAGTCTGGCCGGGGGACAGTGACACTTGGCCGGGTAGGCGAAGTGGCTTCTCCCGCTGACTTGCCCCTTTGGAAGTAGGAGCTCCTACTTCCATGGGCATTATTCCTCCCCGGGACTTGCCGCCAAGTCTGGCCGGGGGACAGTGACACTTGGCCGGGTAGGCGAAGTGGCTTCTCCCGCTGACTTGCCCCTTTGGAAGTAGGAGCTCCTACTTCCATGGGCATTATTCCTCCCCGGGACTTGCCGCCAAGTCTGGCCGGGGGACAGTGACACTTGGCCGGGTAGGCGAAGTGGCTTCTCCCGCTGACTTGCCCCTTTGGAAGTAGGAGCTCTTACTTCCATGGGCATTATACCTCTCGAAGACTTAGAGCCAAGTGAGCTCCTACTTCCATGGGCATTATTCCTCCCCGGGACTTGCCGCCAAGTCTGGCCGGGGGACAGTGACACTTGGCCGGGTAGGCGAAGTGGCTTCTCCCGCTGACTTGCCCCTTTGGAAGTAGGAGCTCTTACTTCCATGGGCATTATACCTCTCGAAGACGTAGAGCCAAGTGAGCTCCTACTTCCATGGGCATTATTCCTCCCCGGGACTTGCCGCCAAGTCTGGCCGGGGGACAGTGACACTTGGCCGGGTAGGCCAAGTGGCTTCTCCCGCTGACTTGCCCCTTTGGAAGTAGGAGCTCCTACTTCCATGGGCATTATTCCTCCCCGGGACTTGCCGCCAAGTCTGGCCGGGGGACAGTGACACTTGGCCGGGTAGGCGAAGTGGCTTCTCCCGCTGACTTGCCCCTTTGGAAGTAGGAGCTCCTACTTCCATGGGCATTATTCCTCCCCGGGACTTGCCGCCAAGTCTGGCCGGGGGACAGTGACACTTGGCCGGGTAGGCGAAGTGGCTTCTCCCGCTGACTTGCCCCTTTGGAAGTAGGAGCTCTTACTTCCATGGGCATTATACCTCTCGAAGACTTAGAGCCAAGTGAGCTCCTACTTCCATGGGCATTATTCCTCCCCGGGACTTGCCGCCAAGTCTGGCCGGGGGACAGTGACACTTGGCCGGGTAGGCGAAGTGGCTTCTCCCGCTGACTTGCCCCTTTGGAAGTAGGAGCTCCTACTTCCATGGGCATTATTCCTCCCCGGGACTTGCCGCCAAGTCTGGCCGGGGGACAGTGACACTTGGCCGGGTAGGCGAAGTGGCTTCTCCCGCTGACTTGCCCCTTTGGAAGTAGGAGCTCCTACTTCCATGGGCATTATTCCTCCCCGGGACTTGCCGCCAAGTCTGGCCGGGGGACAGTGACACTTGGCCGGGTAGGCGAAGTGGCTTCTCCCGCTGACTTGCCCCTTTGGAAGTAGGAGCTCCTACTTCCATGGGCATTATTCCTCCCCGGGACTTGCCGCCAAGTCTGGCCGGGGGACAGTGACACTTGGCCGGGTAGGCGAAGTGGCTTCTCCCGCTTACTTGCCCCTTTGGAAGTAGGAGCTCCTACTTCCATGGGCATTATTCCTCCCCGGGACTTGCCGCCAAGTCTGGCCGGGGGACAGTGACACTTGGCCGGGTAGGCGAAGTGGCTTCTCCCGCTGACTTGCCCCTTTGGAAGTAGGAGCTCTTACTTCCATGGGCATTATACCTCTCGAAGACTTAGAGCCAAGTGAGCTCCTACTTCCATGGGCATTATTCCTCCCCGGGACTTGCCGCCAAGTCTGGCCGGGGGACAGTGACAATTGGCCGGGTAGGCGAAGTGGCTTCTCCCGCTGACTTGCCCCTTTGGAAGTAGGAGCTCCTACTTCCATGGGCATTATTCCTCCCCGGGACTTGCCGCCAAGTCTGGCCGGGGGACAGTGACCTGTGGCCGGATAGGCCAAGTGGCTTCTCCCGCTGACTTGCCCCTTTGGAAGTAGGAGCTCCTACTTCCATGGGCATTATTCCTCCCCGGGACCTACAGCCAAGAGTGGCCGGGGGACAGTGACACTTGGCCGGGTAGGCGAAGTGGCTTCTCCCGCTGACTTGCCCCTTTGGAAGTAGGAGCTCCTACTTCCATGGGCATTATTCCTCCCCGGGACTTGCCGCCAAGTCTGGCCGGGGGACAGCGACATGTGGCCGGATAGGCCAAGTGGCTTCTCCCGCTGACTTGCCCCTTTGGAAGTAGGAGCTCCTACTTCCATGGGCATTATTCCTCCCCGGGACCTACAGCCAAGAGTGGCCGGGGGACAGTGACACTTGGCCGGGTAGGCCAAGTGGCTTCTCCCGCTGACTTGCCCCTTTGGAAGTAGGAGCTCCTACTTCCATGGGCATTATTCCTCCCCGGGACTTGCCGCCAAGTCTGGCCGGGGGACAGTGACACTTGGCCGGGTAGGCGAAGTGGCTTCTCCCGCTGACTTGCCCCTTTGGAAGTAGGAGCTCCTACTTCCATGGGCATTATTCCTCCCCGGGACCTACTGCCAAGTGTGGCCGGGGGACAGTGACATGTGGCCGGATAGGCCAAGTGGCTTCTCCCGCTGACTTGCCCCTTTGGAAGTAGGAGCTCCTACTTCCATGGGCATTATTCCTCCCCGGGACTTGCCGCCAAGTCTGGCCGGGGGACAGTGACACTTGGCCGGGTAGGCGAAGTGGCTTCTCCCGCTGACTTGCCCCTTTGGAAGTTGGAGCTCTTACTTCCATGGGCATTATACCTCTCGAAGACTTAGAGCCAAGTGAGCTCCTACTTCCATGGGCATTATTCCTCCCCGGGACTTGCCGCCAAGTCTGGCCGGGGGACAGTGACACTTGGCCGGGTAGGCGAAGTGGCTTCTCCCGCTGACTTGCCCCTTTGGAAGTAGGAGCTCCTACTTCCATGGGCATTATTCCTCCCCGGGACCTACTGCCAAGTGTGGCCGGGGGACAGTGACATGTGGCCGTATAGGCCAAGTGGCTTCTCCCGCTGACTTGCCCCTTTGGAAGTAGGAGCTCCTACTTCCATGGGCATTATTCCTCCCCGGGACTTGCCGCCAAGTCTGGCCGGGGGACAGTGACACTCGGCCGGGTAGGCGAAGTGGCTTCTCCCGCTGACTTGCCCCTTTGGAAGTAGGAGCTCCTACTTCCATGGGCATTATTCCTCCCCGGGACCTACTGCCAAGTGTGGCCGGGGAACAGTGACTCTTGGCCGGATAGGCCAAGTGGCTTCTCCCGCTGACTGGCCCTTTTGGAAGTAGGAGCTCCTACTTCCATGGGCATTATTCCTCCCCGGGACCTACAGCCAAGTGTGGCCGGGGAACAGTGACTCTTTGCCGGATAGGCCAAGTGGCTTCTCCCGCTGACTTGCCCCTTTGGAAGTAGGAGCTCCTACTTCCATGGGCATTATTCCTCCCCGGGACCTACAGCCAAGTGTGGCCGGGGAACAGTGACTCTTGGCCGGATAGGCCAAGTGGCTTCTCCCGCTGACTTGCCCCTTTGGAAGTAGGAGCTCTTACTTCCATGGGCAGTATACCTCTCGGGGACTTAGAGCCAAGTGTCTTCACCCTTTGGAGGTAGTAGCTCCTACTTCCATGTGCATTATTCCTCCCCGGGACATACTGCCAAGTGTGGCCGGGGAACAGTGACTCTTGGCCGGATAGGCCAAGTGGCTTCTCCCGCTGACTTGCCCCTATGGAAGTAGGAGCTCTTACTTCCATGGGCATTATTCCTCCCCGGGACCTACTGCCAAGTGTGGCCGGGGAACAGTGACTCTTGGCCGGATAGGCCAAGTGGCTTCTCCCGCTGACTTGCCCCTTTGGAAGTAGGAGCTCCCACTTCCATGGGCATTATTCCTCCCCGGGACCTACTGCCAAGTGTGGCCGGGGAACAGTGACTCTTGGCCGGATAGGCCAAGTGGCTTCTCCCGCTGACTTGCCCCTTTGGAGGTAGTAGCTCCTACTTCCATGGGCATTATTCCTCCCCGGGACCTACTGCCAAGTGTGGCCGGGGAACAGTGACTCTTGGCCGGATAGGCCAAGTGGCTTCTCCCGCTGACTTGCCCCTTTGGAAGTAGGAGCTCCTACTTCCATGGGCATTATTCCTCCCCGGGACCTACTGCCAAGTGTGGCCGGGGGACAGTGACATGTGGCCGGATAGGCCAAGTGGCTTCTCCCGCTGACTTGCCCCTTTGGAAGTAGGAGCTCCTACTTCCATGGGCATTATTCCTCCCCGGGACCTACAGCCAAGAGTGGCCGGGGGACAGTGACACTTGGCCGGGTAGGCGAGGTGGCTTCTCCCGCTGACTTGACCCTTTGGAAGTAGGAGCTCCTACTTCCATGGGCATTATTCCTCCCCGGGACTTGCCGCCAAGTCTGGCCGGGGGACAGTGACATGTGGCCGGATAGGCCAAGTGGCTTCTCCCGCTGACTTGCCCCTTTGGAAGTAGGAGCTCCTACTTCCATGGGCATTATTCCTCCCGGGGACTTGCCGCCAAGTCTGGCCGGGGGACAGTGACACTCGGCCGGGTAGGCGAAGTGGCTTCTCCCGCTGACTTGCCCCTTTGGAAGTAGGAGCTCCTACTTCCATGGGCATTATTCCTCCCCGGGACCTACTGCCAAGTGTGGCCGGGGGACAGTGACACTTGGCCGGGTAGGCGAAGTGGCTTCTCCCGCTGACTTGACCCTTTGGAAGTAGGAGCTCCTACTTCCATGGGCATTATTCCTCCCCGGGACCTCCTGCCAAGTGTGGCCGGGGAACAGTGACTCTTGGCCGGATAGGCCAGTGGCTTCTCCCGCTGACTTGCCCCTTTGGAAGTAGGAGCTCCTACTTCCATGGGCATTATTCCTCCCCGGGACCTACAGCCAAGTGTGGCCGGGAACAGTGACTCTTTGCCGGATAGGCCAAGTGGCTTCTCCCGCTGACTTGCCCCTTTGGAAGTAGGAGCTCCTACTTCCATGGGCATTATTCCTCCCCTCGACCTACAGCCAAGTGTGGCCGGGGAACAGTGACTCTTTGCCGGATAGGCCAAGTGGCTTCTCCCGCTGACTTGCCCCTTTGGAGGTAGTAGCTCCTACTTCCATGGGCATTATTCCTCCCCGGGACATACTGCCAAGTGTGGCCGGGGAACAGTGACTCTTTGCCGGATAGGCCAAGTGGCTTCTCCCGCTGACTTGCCCCTTTGGAGGTAGTAGCTCCTACTTCCATGGGCATTATTCCTCCCCGGGACCTACAGCCAAGAGTGGCCGGGGAACAGTGACTCTTGGCCGGATAGGCCAAGTGGCTTCTCCCGCTGACTTGCCCCTTTGGAAGTAGGAGCTCCTACTTCCATGGGCATTATTCCTCCCCGGGACCTACTGCCAAGTGTGGCCGGGGAACAGTGACTCTTGGCCGGATAGGCCAAGTGGCTTCTCCCGCTGACTTTGCCCCTATGGGAAGTAGGAGCTCTTACTTCCATGGGCAGTATACCACTCGGGGACTTAGAGCCAAGTGTCTTCACCTTTGGAGGTAGTAGCTCCTACTTCCATGGGCATTATTCCTCCCCGGGACATACTGCAAATTGTGGCCGGGGAACAGTGACTCTTGGCCGGATAAGCCAAGTGGCTTCTCCCGCTGACTTGCCCCTTTGAAGGTAGTAGCTCCTACTTCATGGGCATTATTCCTCCCGGACCTACAGCCAAGAGTGGCCGGGGAACAGTGACTCTTGGCCGGATAGGCCAAGTGGCTTCTCCCGCTGACTTGCCCCTTTGGAAGTAGGAGCTCTCACTTCCATGGGCAGTATACCTCTCGGGGACTTAGAGCCAAGTGTCTTCGCCCTTTGAGGTAGGAGCTCTTACTTCCATGGGCATTATTCCTCTCCGGGACTTACAGCCAAGTGTGGCCGGGGAACAGTGACACTTGGCCGGGTAGGCCAAGTGGCTGCTCCCGCTGACTTGCCCTTTTGAAGTAGGAGCTCCTACTTCCATGGGCATTATTCCACCCCGGGACCTACAGCCAAGTGTGGACGGGGGACAGTGACATGTGGCCGGATAGGCCAAGTGGCTTCTCCCGCTGACTTGCCCCTTTGGAAGTAGGAGCTCCTACTTCCATGGGCATTATTCCTCCCCGGGACTACTGCCAAGTGTGGCCGGGGAACAGTGACTCTTGGCCGGGTAGGCCAAGTGGCTTCTCCCGCTGACTTGCCCCTTTGGAAGTAGGAGCTCCTACTTCCATGGGCATTATTCCTCTCCGGGACCTACTGCCAAGTGTGGCCGGGAACAGTGACTCTTGGCCGGATAGGCCAAGTGGCTTCTCCCGCTGACTTGCCCCTTTGGAAGTAGGAGCTCTTACTCCCATGGGCAGTATACCTCTCGGGGACTTAGAGCCAAGTGTCTTCACCCTTTGGAGGTAGTAGCTCCTACTTCCATGGGCATTATTCCTCCCCGGGACCTACTGCCAAGTGTGGCCGGGGAACAGTTGACTCTTGGCCGATAGGCCAAGTGCTCTTCTCCCGCTGACTTGCCCCTTTGGAAGTAGGAGCTCCTACTTCCATGGGCATTATTCCTCCCCGGGACCTACAGCCAAGTGTGGCCGGGGAACAGTGACTCTTGGCCGGATAGGCCAAGTGGCTTCTCCCGCTGACTTGCCCCTTTGGAAGTAGGAGCTCTTACTTCCATGGGCATTATACCTCTCGGGGACTTAGAGCCAAGTGTCTTCACCCTTTGGAGGTAGGAGCTCCTACTTCCATGGGCATTATTCCTCCCCGGGACCTACTGCCAAGTGTGGCCGGGGAACAGTGACTCTTGGCCGGATAGGCCAAGTGGCTTCTCCCGCTGACTTGCCCCTATTGAAGTAGGAGCTCTTACTTCCATGGGCATTATTCCTCCCCGGGACCTACTGCCAAGTGTGGCCGGGGAACAGTGACTCTTGGCCGGATAGGCCAAGTGGCTTCTCCCGCTGACTTGCCCCTTTGGAAGTAGGAGCTCTTACTTCCATGGGCATTATTCCTCCCCGGGACCTACTGCCAAGTGTGGCCGGGGAACAGTGACTCTTGGCCGGATAGGCCAAGTGGCTTCTCCCGCCGACTTGCCCCTTTGGAAGTAGGAGCTCCCACTTCCATGGGCATTATTCCTCCCCGGGACATACTGCCAAGTGTGGCCGGGGAACAGTGACTCTTGGCCGGATAGTCCAAGTGGCTTCTCCCGCTGACTTGCCCCTTTGGAAGTAGGAGCTCCTACTTCCATGGGCATTATTCCTCCCCGGGACCTACAGCCAAGAGTGGCCGGGGGACAGTGACATGTGGCCGGATAGCCAAGTGGCTTCTCCCGCTGACTTGCCCCTTTGGAAGTAGGAGCTCCTACTTCCATGGGCATTATTCCTCCCGGGACCTACTGCCAAGTGTGGCCGGGGAACAGTGACTCTTGGCCGGATAGGCCAAGTGGCTTCTCCCGCTGACTTGCCCCTATGGAAGTAGGAGCTCTTACTTCCATGGGCATTATTCCTCCCCGGGACCTACTGCCAAGTGTGGCCGGGGAACAGTGACTCTTGGCCGGATAGGCCAAGTGGCTTCTCCCGCTGACTTGCCCCTTTGGAAGTAGGAGCTCTCACTTCCATGGGCAGTATACCTCTCGGGGACTTAGAGCCAAGTGTCTTCACCCTTTGGAGGTAGGAGCTCTTACTTCCATGGGCATTATTCCTCTCCGGGACCTACAGCCAAGTGTGGCCGGGGAACAGTGACACTTGGCCGGATAGGCCAAGTGGCTGCTCCCGCTGACTTGCCCTTTGGAAGTAGGAGCTCCTACTTCCATGGGCATTATTCCACCCCGGGACCTACAGCCAAGTGTGGCCGGGGGACAGTGACATGTGGCCGGATAGGCCAAGTGGCTTCTCCCGCTGACTTGCCCCTTTGGAAGTAGGAGCTCCTACTTCCATGGGCATTATTCCTCCCCGGGACCTACTGCCAAGTGTGGCCGGGGAACAGTGACTCTTGGCCGGGTAGGCCAAGTGGCTTCTCCCGCTGACTTGCCCCTTTGGAAGTAGGAGCTCCTACTTCCATGGGCATTATTCCTCCCCGGGACCTACTGCCAAGTGTGGCCGGGGAACAGTGACTCTTGGCCGGGTAGGCCAAGTGGCTTCTCCCGCTGACTTGCCCCTTTGGAAGTAGGAGCTCTTACTCCCATGGGCAGTATACCTCTCGGGGACTTAGAGCCAAGTGTCTTCACCCTTTGGAGGTAGTAGCTCCTACTTCCATGGGCATTATTCCTCCCCGGGACCTACTGCCAAGTGTAGCCGGGGAACAGTGACTCTTGGCCGGATAGAACTAGTGGCTTCTCCCGCTGACTTGCCCCTTTGGAAGTAGGAGCTCCTACTTCCATGGGCATTATTCCTCCCCGGGACCTACTGCCAAGAGTGGCCGGGGAACAGTGACTCTTGGCCGGATAGGCCAAGTGGCTTCTCCCGCTGACTTGCCCCTTTGGAAGTAGGAGCTCCTACTTCCATGGGCATTATTCCTCCCCGGGACCTACTGCCAAGTAAGGCCGGGGAACAGTGACTCTTGGCCGGATAGAACTAGTGGCTTCTTCCGCTGACTTGCCCCTTTGGAAGTAGGAGCTCCTACTTCCATGGGCATTATTCCTCCCCGGGACCTACAGCCAAGCTTGGCCGGGGGACAGTGACATGTGGCCGGATAGGCCAAGTGGCTTCTCCCGCTGACTTGCCCCTTTGGAGGTAGGAGCTCTTACTTCCATGGGCATTATTCCTCTCCGGGACCTACAGCCAAGTGTGGCCGGGGAACAGTGAAACTTGGCCGAATAGGCCAAGTGGCTGCTCCCGCTGACTTGCCCCTTTGGAAGTAGGAGCTCCTACTTCCATGGGCATTATTCCTCCCGGGACCTATAGCCAAGTGTGGCCGGGGGACGGTGACATGTGGCCGGATAGGCCGAGCGGCTTCTCCCGCTGACGTCATCGCTTTGGAAGTAGGAGCTCCTACTTCCATGGGCTTGTTCCTCCCCGGGACTTGCCGCCAAGTCTGGCCGGGGGACAGTGACATGTGGCCGGATAGGCCAACTGGCTGCTCCCGCTGAGCCCCTACTTCCATGGGCTTGTTCGTCCCCCGGGACTTGCCGCCAAGTCTGGCCGGGGAACAGTGACATGCCGCCGGATACGGCCGAGCGGCTGCTCCCGCTGACGTCATCGCTTTGGAAGTAGGAGCTCCTACTTCCATGGGCTTGTTCCTCCCCGGGACTTGCCGCCAAGTCTGGCCGGGGGACAGTGACATGTGGCCGGATAGGCCAACTGGCTGCTCCCGCTGAGCCCCTACTTCCATGGGCTTGTTCGTCCCCGGGACTTGCCGCCAAGTCTGGCCGGGGAACAGTGACATGCCGCCGGATACGGCCGAGCGGCTGCTCCCGCTGACGTCATCACTTTGGAAGTCGGAGCTCCTACTTCCATGGGCTTGTTCCTCCCCGGGACTTGCCGCCAAGTCTGGCCGGGGGACAGTGACATGTGGCCGGATAGGCCAACTGGCTGCTCCCGCTGAGCCCCTACTTCCATGGGCTTGTTCGTCCCCGGGACTTGCCGCCAAGTCTGGCCGGGGAACAGTGACATGCCGCCGGATACGGCCGAGCGGCTGCTCCCGCTGACGTCATCACTTTGGAAGTCGGAGCTCCTACTTCCATGGGCTTGTTCCTCCCCGGGACTTGCCGCCAAGTCTGGCCGGGGGACAGTGACATGTGGCCGGATAGGCCAACTGGCTGCTCCCGCTGAGCCCCTACTTCCATGGGCTTGTTCGTCCCCGGGACTTGCCGCCAAGTCTGGCCGGGGAACAGTGACATGCCGCCGGATACGGCCGAGCGGCTGCTCCCGCTGACGTCATCACTTTGGAAGTCGGAGCTCCTACTTCCATGGGCTTGTTCCTCCCCGGGACTTGCCGCCAAGTCTGGCCGGGGGACAGTGACATGTGGCCGGATAGGCCAACTGGCTGCTCCCGCTGAGCCCCTACTTCCATGGGCTTGTTCGTCCCCGGGACTTGCCGCCAAGTCTGGCCGGGGAACAGTGACATGCCGCCGGATACGGCCGAGCGGCTGCTCCCGCTGACGTCATCACTTTGGAAGTCGGAGCTCCTACTTCCATGGGCTTGTTCCTCCCCGGGACTTGCCGCCAAGTCTGGCCGGGGGACAGTGACATGTGGCCGGATAGGCCAACTGGCTGCTCCCGCTGAGCCCCTACTTCCATGGGCTTGTTCGTCCCCGGGACTTGCCGCCAAGTCTGGCCGGGGAACAGTGACATGCCGCCGGATACGGCCGAGCGGCTGCTCCCGCTGACGTCATCACTTTGGAAGTCGGAGCTCCTACTTCCATGGGCTTGTTCCTCCCCGGGACTTGCCGCCAAGTCTGGCCGGGGGACAGTGACATGTGGCCGGATAGGCCAACTGGCTGCTCCCGCTGAGCCCCTACTTCCATGGGCTTGTTCGTCCCCGGGACTTGCCGCCAAGTCTGGCCGGGGAACAGTGACATGCCGCCGGATACGGCCGAGCGGCTGCTCCCGCTGACGTCATCACTTTGGAAGTCGGAGCTCCTACTTCCATGGGCTTGTTCCTCCCCGGGACTTGCCGCCAAGTCTGGCCGGGGGACAGTGACATGTGGCCGGATAGGCCAACTGGCTGCTCCCGCTGAGCCCCTACTTCCATGGGCTTGTTCGTCCCCGGGACTTGCCGCCAAGTCTGGCCGGGGAACAGTGACATGCCGCCGGATACGGCCGAGCGGCTGCTCCCGCTGACGTCATCACTTCGGAAGTCCATGCACGGGGCAAGGCTCGCACTCCAGGCGAGAACCAGCTCTGCGGGGCCGGCGGCGCGTGCTTGGCTGAACCCCCGTGACCAACGGGGGCTAGACGTCGGAGGCATGCCCGCAGAGGTGCACCCCTCGCCGGCCACACTCTCTGACATCCTCCGGCCTCTGCTCCGCGCCTACGTTCTACGCGGCTTATGTCTGCCACTGCACGGCACTCTATGTATGCTCTGCATCACTCGCCGCCCTTGCCCAATGATCCATGACTTTATGCTTTGTGTGC